>NC_063188.1:38366189-38441038 GCF_023159225.1 Perognathus longimembris pacificus
CATAGATGGTGAGCTTAGCTTTTTGAAATCTTGAATTTGGAATGTTAAGGTGAAGAGAATTGGTTAATATCAGGTTTGAAGTTTAGGGGAGAGTCTATATGAGCGTTTCAGGTATATAGCTTGTTTGGCTATAAAATCTGTGTATCTTTTCATCCAGGAGTCCCAGTTAGGAGTTTATCCTAAGAAAATAGTTCAGAATATGTATAAGAATAAAGTTATGAGAATTCTCATCTATGTTAAACTCTAATTTCTATGTTTTGAGATGGGCTAGAATTTAGAGTAGTTACTACACACGAAGAGCAGCAAAGAAGATACAAAAGGCAAGAGGGATGAGTTCTCAGCAGCCACAAATACATACAAATAGCAAAATATAAAAAAATACATACACAGCAAAAAATGCATACACATGATCACTACCAGAAATACCACTAACAACAATACCAAGAGCCAAGTTGTATCTCAGAATTTACATAGGTGATTTACATAGGAAGTCACTGATTTCCCCTACTTATTCTGTACAATACAGGACTCTTCTCTGACTTTTTATGGGGACTTTGCCCCACAAATAACCAGTCAATTGTGCAGTGGACACCAGAAGCTGTATGAACTCAAATTCAAAACACTTCTAACACTGACTGAAAGCAGCGTCAGATACCAGAGTTTGAGGGTTCAGTCCCACAAGATTTCCCTTCTTCCTTTAGACACCCAAACACAAGTTGTGGCCTGAGTTTCAGACTGACTAGCTCTAAATTGGGGGACACTCACAACCTTCTGGTATAAAGGACATACATGCATGGTCAGATAGAAGATATATGGTTTGCCTCAATTGTCAACTTGATTGCATTGACCATACCTGGGAGATTATTAAAGCACATTTCTGGGTGAGTCTTTGAACAGGTTTCCAGAATTAACTAAGCAGGGAAACTTACCCAGAATGTAGGTGAAACCATCCAATAGGCTGAGGGCCCAGATGGAATTAAAAAAAAAAGAAGGGGAGTGTCCATTATGGCAAATATTATCATATTCTTCACTCTGTATATCCCTTCTCTCCCTTCTCTCTTCTCTTTCCTCTCCCATCTATCTCTCTCAATCCCCCTATCACCATGTTGTTATTTTCTCAATCAATACGTGCATATGTATCCAAATTTTCTTTATAGAGAGATATTAAAATAATAGTAAGAATCATTACTCAGTTGATTCAACAAGAGTTTGATTTTAAAAAAAAGTCTCTGGTACATGATAAGCACTTTGTTAAAGTCAGTATCTGAATTTTTCCCATCCATAAACAGCCAAATTTTCAATCAGCTAGCTAAACCATGCCATACAGAGTATTCTAAATGTAGCAGCAAAAATGAAATGGTCCACTCTCATTTATATTGTGTATGTGAGTCAGTGCCATTTCTGTCATTTGTAATTTGTTGTCTAATGGAGATGGGAGGGGTAGATACTCACTGATGTCCTATAGATTCATAATGACTTTCTGTTCACACTGGGAAATGCACTGGAACTGGATGTCTGTCTGTCTTATCTTTGAATCTTCTACTATGAAGATAATACAGAGCCACAAAACATAATGATAGTCTGATGAACAAGGCACTGGAATATTAGCAGGTCCTTAAGTCCTTGAGAATGTTGCTGTTATCTTACTCTGAAAATGATTCCCTATTGAAATTTTTTCCTTTAATTCATTTTATTCCACATTCTCCACAAAGCTTTTTCTCTTAATTAAGAGGCATACATCTGATGTTTTGAAGAATAAAATGAGCTATGTTTCAGAGAAAAATTATTTTTAAAAAATAAAATAAAAAATAAAAAGGAAAAAAAAAAACAGAAAAATGAACAACCAAAAAAAAAAAAAAAAACTTGATAAAACAAACCGGTAAAAATGGAAAACAAGGGGGCTGGGGATATAGCCTAGTGGCAAGAGTGCCTGCCTCGGATACACGAGGCCCTAGGTTCGATCCCCCAGCACCACATATACAGAAAACGGCCAGAAGCGGCGCTGTGGCTCAAGTGGCAGAGTGCTATCCTTGAGCGGGAAGAAGCCAGGGACAGTGCTCAGGCCCTGAGTCCAAGGCCCACGACTGGCCAAAAAAAAAAAAAAAAAAAAATGGAAAACAAGAAAACCAATGACGTTTCAGAAGTGAAAAAAATTTTAAAAAAAATTTTTTTAAAGTTTAAAAAATGTTTGAAAAGAAAAAAAATGGCGTCCTCCTTGTTTGGGTGGTCTTTCCCCAGTCTCTGGTTTCCTTGCGATGGTCTGCAGTCTATTTTCCTGATTGGCTGGTGTGACTTGCTTTCAGTTTGCAGGGGGTGGATCTGTTCTGACCCTTCTCCCCTGTTGGTGCAATCCTGGGTCTCTGTGGTTCACACAGCTTGCAGGTAGGCCTTGGGCGTCCTCTGTAGATGGGGACATGAGCAGTCTCAGGAACCATGGCTCCTCTGTCTGCTGTGGGGCCACGGTCTTTAATGCCTGGCTTTGAATAGGCTGTGGACTCAGCAGGGCGGGGCACCTCTGGCCTGGTTTACCCAGCTGAGAGTTGCTTGCCTGGGGGAGGTTCCTCCCTCCTGGGCGGGGTGGCCGCCTGGCAGAGCTGGCTATGGAATTCAGCTCCGTTTCGGGCTGGGAATTGGGCTTCCTCTGTGATTAGACCGTTTATCTGTCTCAGGAACTGTTTGTTCCCCTGCCTGATGTTTCCGTGCCACCAGTAGCTGCTTGCTGCTTTTGCTTTAAATTTAGAAATTCCGGCAGGCAGGGCGGGGCACCTCTGGCTAAGCCGCAGCCCAGGACGAGCCTCCCGCCTGGGCAGGGGGTATTCTCCTGGGCAGAGCTGGCTCTCACTGGTCGGTCCCTCTTGCCCTTTTCAAAGATGGCTCCTTTGTCCTTGCTTTCCCCAGGCCCGCTTTAGTTCCAATCTGGTCTGACCCTATGCCAGTGAGAGAGATGGCGCTTCGCTCTGGAGGTGGGGGAAGGGCTGCCTTCCAGAAGCTGCTCTGTGGCGCGAGTAAGAATATCTTTCGTGGGGTACTCACACTTTCTCTGCGATTTCAGCCCGTCCTTGCTCAGCCGCCATCTGGAGGATTTCTCCCTGGTCTATGCTGTGTGCTTTAGCCATGCGGAGTGCAGGTCACTGTGCTGGGCGCTGTGCCGTCGCCGGCACTGGCGTGGTGGTGGGACGCCACTCGGAGCTCAAATCTGTGTTTTCAGACGAGCAAAGTTGATTTTTCCTTCCTGGCCAGAATCCCTGTACTGTTAGAACTTACTCTGGCTGTCTTTCTAGGAGTAAAAGTTTCTATGGGGTGAGAAAACTGTGATGTCAGAGGGAGCTCAGCTAGGGCTCTGCTGCTCTTCTGCTGCCTTCCCAGAAGTCCCTAAAATGAGCTATGTTTCAAAAACTAAAATGCATCGACAAAACTGTGGAAAGGACAAGGATTCCAAAGACCCACCAGGGCAATGACCTCCTTCTCAAGCACTACTTGTTAGCCATGCTAATGACCAGGTAACCATGACAACCATTAGGTCTCTGACACCAACCCACACTGTTCAGCACTAGATTATGCTGCTTCTTAATGCACATGTCCCTACAGGGCAGGCTGGGGCAGATGGAACTGGATAAACAGCTTGGAAGAGGTAACACGGAGAGAAAAAGAGACAGAGAGAGACAGAGAGAGGTAACTAAGAGAGAGAAGGAAAAGGGAAAAAAAAAGTATATTCCTTCTTCAAAAAAGGAGCAATCACTGACCACCGGGTCTGAATGTTGATGTCCTCCCAAATCCACATGTTGAAATTTAATACTCAATGTAATGGTATTAAGAGATGTGGCTTTTAAGAAGTAACTAAGTCATGCAGTGTCCACTCCTAATTAAAAGGGACACAAGGGAGCTTTTTTTTTTTCTGTTCTTCTTTGAAGAAGCACACAAAAGGTACCGTCTATGAAGAAAAACCTTCATCAGATATTGAAACTGCCCATGTCTTGATTTTAGACTTTACAGCTGTAGCAACACTAAACGATTACTGTCTGCATTTTTGTAAATTACTTGATCTAAAGATCTTTGTTTTAGCAGCTCTAATGGACTGAGACCCTGCGCAGTACTTGTTTAGCTTTCAGATGGAAATTATTCTCAAACCTTGTGTATTTGTGTGTGTTTCTTCTTAAAAAGAGGTAATAGAGCCTGGTGCTGGCAGCTTACAGTTGTAACCTTATATACTGAAGAGGCTGAGATCTGAGGATTGTGGTTCTAAGCCAGCCTGGGGAGGAAAGACTTTGACATTCTTATCTCCAGTTAATCAGCAAAAATCCAAAAGTAGAGGTGTGTCTCAAGTGATAGAGCATGGCTTGAGCAAAAATGCCAAACAAGAGCAAGAAGGCCCTGGGTTCAAGTCCTAGTACCAGCACCAAAACAAGAAAAAAATGGTAATAAAATAATTTGATTTGATAATTTGAAGAGAGTTTAACCCTCTTAGCCATTATTACCTTAATGATCTAGTGTGCTTTTTCATCACTAGCCTTTTTTATACCCAAGGACATTTTTTATTTTATATTTCTTATAAGAATTTAATAACTTATGAGCTTGAGCTTCCTAGTCAGAACATACATGAATAAATTCGATTTTTACTAATACATTTATAAGTAAGTCATTTAATCTCTTTATGTGTTTTTCTTATGTGAAGAGTTAGGATAACAAGCAACCTTTATTCTCTGATAATTGTGAGGTCTAGAACTGTAAAGTGCTTACAGTAATGCCTAGTACATAGCAATTGCTCAGTACATTTTAACCCAAATTATCATCATGGCTACTACTTTCCTTTGAATATATCTACCTTCAGATAAAACAATTACTTTCTCTGTATTTTAGACTGTGCAGATATAGATCTCTTCCAATTGTGTGTTTTCAAATATAGTCTATTATCTCAGCTTCCTACTCTTTTATAAATTTAGTGTTAAACATATCCAAAGATGGTTACAATTACAAAGGCCATAAAAAGAATTAAGTGAACTAGTCAGTACTTAACTCAGAAAATGCTATTTCAAAGTTAATTGTTCTTATGATTTGGGACATTATGAATCAAATGTCTACTTAAGGATAAGAGTGATAAAAATGTAGTCTGTAAATAAATTGGTTATATAATATCTTTTATGTTTATTTTGTTGAACTATAATAACAATAATCATAGAAAACTCTAATAAAATCTATGTACTCAAGCAAATCTCTCCCTCCTACTATCTTCTAATTAGCTGACATTTTAAGGTAGAATGGTTTTAAATGATTGGCCAACTGCAAAATAGGTTTCCTTTGTTCTTTTCATTCCCTGCTAATTGAGTTAGAATAATAACATCATTAAGTAGCTTCTATGGGCAGTCAACCCACAGAACCAGGGGGAGGAAGGTATAAAACAGAAAGGTGCATTGGGAAGCATGGCTATTTAAACTATTCCCGTTGTCCTGCGTCTCTGGGTATCAAGGTGTAAGAATTCTCTGGAAGCCAGATAGTCCTGCCTTCAGAATCTACCTTAATTAATGAATTATATTGCTTCTCTCATATTTGTGGATAGCTCAAGGCCATATTCAGCTAAAAGAAATGAGATTAAGAGAAATAGAATGAGACAAAGATCAAGAAAGAATCAATTCATACTGTATACTTTCTTTATCCTAAAACAACCTGGTTAGCTGCCAAACATTGATGAATTTAGTATATTTAAAGTTTTATATGTTTTAGTATTTAAAAAAAATCTTTTGGAAGGAGTGGTTTGTAGTAGATGAGCCTGGCACAGGTATTGGGGGTATATCAGGTGGATCCCAACATGGAAAATATTTGACAAGTATGGGCCTCAGCCAGGAAAGATTAGTATTAAGACTCATTCGCTGAGGCTGGCTGAGTACTCAGTGAGTTACCCAGTTATCTACCCTCCTGATATCTGTGAAATGGAATGCCTAAAACCAGATGGGATGCTGGAATAATCACTGTATCTTTTACTCTGTCTCTTGAGAATACCCTTGAGATCTCTAATGTCTATCTACCTGCCTGTCTGTTTGCCTCAGATCTGAGGATCAGTCAGTATCTCAGTCTTGTCACCTAGTAACTCCTTCCCTATCCTCAGTAAGTCCACTTCCCATACTTCTAACTGTGAATCTGTTGGGTGAATGTTTCTGGCCAATAGGTATATGGAAGTAGAGAGTATTAAGAAATCTTTGAAAAAATGGATTTTCATGTGGGAAAAGTTTGATAAGCATATCCATAAATAAAAATTTGCAAGTATTTATCCACACCCTAAGCATTTAATACTCAATATTTGTCTAATTCTATTTTGGCTGAGTCTGTCTTCTTTATTGTATCAGTTATTATATCATTCATATTGTTTTGTTGGGTTTTGTTTTGCCAGTCCTATGGTTTGAATTCAGGTCCTGGGCACTGTCGCTGAACTTCTTTTGCTCAAGGCTACCACTCTACCACTTGAGCACAGTGCCACTTGCAGCTTTTTCTGTTTCTGTGGTACTGAGGAATCAAACCCAGGGCTTCATGAATGCTAGGCAAGCACTATACCACGAAACCACATTCTCACCCCCAATATAATTCATACTGTTAAAAACAATTCAATATGTGTTCATCAGTGGAGAGAGATAATTTAGATCAAAACAAATACTGTGGAATTTCCTAAGAGAAAAACCACCGGGTAAAACTGAGACTTGAGTTGGGAATCACATTGGACACAATGGCTTGGAAGTAATCAATCCATAAAGCAGCTTCCTGTGTCTCAATGTCTGTACATGAGGAAAAATCTGACTTCTCTGTATAGTTTCAGCAAGTGTTTGGAACAGAGTGACCCTGCATATGAAAAAATGTGATCATGACCCCATCTGATAGCAAGTCCCATTAAGGCTCAAATTCTAATCCATGGTAGAAGACTGGGAGGAGAAGGATGATGATAGAGATTCAAGAAGGGAATACAGGGGCTGGGAATATGGCCTAGTGGAAAGAGCACTTGCCTAGTATACATGAAGCCTTGGGTTCAATTCCTCAGCACCACATATGTAGAAAAGACCAGAAGTGGTGCTATGGCTCAAGTGGCAGAGTGCTAGCCTTGAGAAAAAAGAAGCCAGGGATAGTGCTCAGGCCCTGAGTCCAAGGCCCAGGACTGGCCAAAAAAAAAAAAGAAAAAAGAAGGGAATATCGATGTGTTGGATTTTATCTTGGTATCTGGTCTTTTGCAGGCCAGTTACCTTCAAGACTCCTGACAACTTCGCAAAGATTTCCTAGTTCATTGCTCCTGAAAGCAGAGCCTGGCTATGCCCTTAACAGCTTCCACTCCATGTAGGAGCACAGTTTGTTCTTCTGTATCTGAGATACCCCTCACTTTTCTCTCTTGCATCAAGGGAAATATTACTAATATGGTCCCAAAATACTTGGGTTTTTCTTTTTACCTACAGCTCAATATATTATGGTTTCCATTTGCTTAGATGTTAGCCTTAGCCTCAGCAACTCAACTCAGTGACAAGGCACTGGAATACTCTCTTAGCCCACTTCTGTGCTGTAATAAAATACCTGAGGTTGGGTTGTTATAAGTAAACAGGTTTAGTTGGCTAGTGATTTGAGTATCTGGAAAGTCCAAAAAGCATTACATTGATGTCTTGGTGAGTCTCCCTTTGGTGCATCACAACATGAAAGAGAATAGAAAGGGAAACAACCATATACAGATGAGATCAAACACATTTGGTGGCCTCACTTTATAACAATTCAGTCTTGAGAGTTAACTCAGTCCTCTAAGACCCAATTCAAGCCATCAGGCAGCATTAATCCATTCATGAAGATGGAGTTTCCATGATCTAATTCCCTTCCACTATACCCCACCTCGTAAAGGTTCCATCACCTCTGTGGATAAGGTGTTCAACATATGAACTAAACATCTAAACAAGTGCAACTATAAATCATTCACTGTATGTGTGTGTGTGTGTGTGTGTGTGTGTGTGTGTGTTAGAACACTAACCAGAAACAAGAACTATGAGTATCTTAATAAACAATGTTTTAGGCAGCTCAGCTATATTTTATCTAGTAACTTTTTTTTTTGCCAGTCCTGGGCTTTGAACTCAAGGCCCGAGCACTGTCCCTGGCTTCTTTTTGCTCAAAGCTAGCACTCTGCCACTTGAGCCACAGCAGCCATCTCTGGCCATTTTCTGTGTATGTGGTGCTGGGGATTGAACCCAGAGCTTCATGTATATGAGGCAAGCGCTCTTGCCATTAGGCCATATTCCCAGCCCTCTAGTAACTTTTATCAGCTACCAAATTCTATTCCTCCTTTTATGATCTGGTCTGCTTCTGGTCTAGACTTGGAGACAGCTACCCTACTTTCAGGACATGTTATCAGTTAGCACTTGAAGTGCAGATGTGGAGTACCAATCATAGCCATGCTTTTATTAATTTATTCATCCACAGGCATCAAAGGAGCCTACTGTGTCTTCAGATGCCTACTGCAGATCCTACTGGGCCCTTAGCTCACAGTTAAACTTCAATTTGGAAGAGAGGAGAGTGAAGTCAGAGTATTCAGAAGGAAGGAAATAACTTTTATTGAACCTCAGCTGGATGTCAGTTCATCACATCAGGACACATTATTAGTTCTTAAGCCCCAAGAAAATTACTGCTTTTCACATAGTTGAATGCAGAACCTTAGTGAGCCTCTCAGGAAATGTAGTAATAAAGCAAAATCTCTTTGCCCTTGTTTCCAGCTGGTTTTCAGTCATTGGAAAGCTATTAATTTTTATAAATTAATCTTATAAATGACCACTTACTGGACTGGATTATTGGTTCGAGTGGCTTTTTAATTCTTTTACTTGGAGTTTTCCAGGTATTAAATCAGATCATTTATGAATAAAGGTACATTTAGCTTCCTCCTTTCTAATATTTATACTTCTTTTTTCTCACATTTAATTGCATTGAGCTAGTACTTCTAAAACCATGTTAAAATATAATGACAATTGCATTATTACCTCACTCTTGATTTTGCTGAAACTGTGTAGGTTTTTCTTGTTAATGATTCTGGCTTTTTGAGCTAAATTTAAAGGCTATTTAAAAGTGAGGACTAGGGCTGGGGATATAGCCTAGTGGCAAGTGTGCCTGCCTCGGATACACGAGGCCCTAGGTTCGATTCCCCAGAACCACATATACAGAAAACGGCCAGAAGCGGCGCTGTGGCTCAAGTGACACAGTGCTAGCCTTGAGCGGGAAGAAGCCAGGGACAGTGCTCAGGCCCTGAGTCCAAGGCCCAGGACTGGCCAAAAAAAAAAAGTGAGGACTACATGAATTCAAGGCTTGGGGACTGTCCCTATGCAATTGGCTCAAGGCTAGTGCCCTCCACTTTGAGCCATAGCTATGTTGTGCCAAGTCGCAAGACCACCACCAAGAAGGCCACCGAGACTCAGACACTCCGAAATGCAAAAGCAAGGCAAGGCTTTATTTAAGCGAGCTGCAACTCGGGCCTCGTCCTACCCACCGACACAGCGGAGGTTAGGAGGGAGCCCCGAGCTGCAATTACACAGGGCTTATAAAGGCAAAGAACAAGGTTACAACAATCAGGTGTTCAAGCAAGCAAGATTAGGACACAGGTACAAATCTGATTGGCTCAGGGTTCGATTCTAAAATGGGGTTCACGTGGTAAAATGGGGCCTGACTTCAAAGTCTGGCACCTCAAGCTACATTTCCTGTTTTCTGATGGTTAACTGGAGGTAAGTCTCACTGACTTTTCTGCCTGGGCTGGCTTTGAACTATGATCCTCAGATCTTAGCCTTCAGAGTAGCTAGGATTACAAATGTGAGCCACCAGCACCTAGCTTCAAGTGCCCAATTTTGAAGCATTAATTTGAAAACAATATTTATCAAAAATGCATTTCCAGTCTTCCACCAAAAGACAGAAGTAGAGCTGTGGCTCAAGTGGTATAGTACCAGCCTTGAGCAAAAAAGCTAAGGGACAATGCCCAAGCCCTGAGTTGAAGCCTCAGCATCAGCACACACAAAAAAAACCCCACAATACATATAACTTCTACAATTATTCTTTGATTTAGAAAAGGCATCTTGGAGATTTTTATTTTATTTTTATTTCTTTGTTCAGTACCCGGGCTTCAACTCAGGGCTTGAGAGCAGTTTCCCTGACCTTTTCTGCTCAAAATGAGCACTCTGCCACTTTGAGCTGTTACGTTTTTAAAGTAGGTAGCCAGTAAAGGAGAATGCCATGTGGTACTCAGGCAGGAGAGAAAGTTTATTACCAAACTGCTGGCCTGTGGCAGAGATGATGGATGGCCAGAGAGAAGGGAGAGAAGGGGTGACCCCCACTCAGCCCTGCCTTATCTGGAGCAGGGGCAGGGGTGTGGCCAGGTAGATTAGGATGTGACCTCAGGGAAAGGGGAGGGAACTGCCTCCAGGTCTGCTGGTTACCCAGGTGACTGGGTGGAGACTTAATGGGGTGGGGGCATCTGCATGGAGCCCTGGGGGGGGGGGGCAGACCTTACATGAGCCAAAGGTCCATTTCTGATTTTCTGGTTGTTAAGTAGAGAAAAGAGTCTCACAGACATTCCTGGTCAAGATGGCTTTAAACTCAGAACTCAGAACTCAGCCTCAGGATTAGCTAGGATTACAGGCATGAGCTACCAGTGCCCAGCTGCTTTTTTATTTCTTTATATTCTAAGGTAGATGAATGTGGAAATCAAATGTTTAGAGTTTTAGTCTGAGAAGTAGCATTAATTACAAAACACTATTCTAATGATAGTATACAAAGAATGAGGCTGGAGAGAGGAAAACAATCTGAAATGTGTTGTGGTATAAGCATAGAATAAATAAGGCCGGGTATAAGGAGAAACCTATAGGAAAATGAGGATTGAGGAAGTGGTTAAGGATGTAAAAGATCCTTCAATAAAAAGAGAAAATTTAGTAGCCAATAGGATTGCCAGATAAAATGTAAAATGCAAAACGTTGCATAGGTCCAATTTATACTGAAATGTTTTTTGCTCACTTGAAACCGACAGTAATTTGATGTAATATATGTTATTTGCTGAATCTAGCAGCTATAACTGAGTGACAGAGAGAAAATTGAATGTCCCAATACACACTTTGAGAGATAAATGCCCTTTTTTTTCCTGTGCGACTCCTGTGATTGTGTAACTGAAAAAAAATTACCATTTTGAACAATGAAGAAAGAAAGCAAGGATGCTAAGAATAATCTTAGTCTGCAAGCATGACTTTTTTTTATGAGGTTAGAAGTTTATGTCTGTTGTTCTTTAGAACAAGGACAATACTAAGAACTTTTATGACACCATTGAGTTTATTTAAAGATGTGTCTTCATTTTTTCCTTTCTTCCTGTTTTGATCTACTGAAGCAATAAAAGAATGGTAAAATAATTTAAAGAAGTTAGGGTGTTTTTTTCTGTTAGTGCTATCATCTTGGAGGAAGTTAAAGCTATTTACTCACAAATTTTTTGCATGTTTGAATTCAGGACATTGTGCTTGCTTGGCTTTCTTGCTAATGCCTTGTGCTCTACCATTTGAACCACACCTCCTGTTTGGCGTTTTGCCAGTTATTTTGAGTATGGAATCTCATTGACTTTTCTTCCCCAACTGGCTTTGAATTTGATTCTCTGATCTTGGCTCCCTGAGTAGGTAGCATTACAGGCATAAGCCTCCAGTGCCTGGCTTCCCCATTTCTTATTGATCTTTTATTTATCTGAATATTAGGTTTCTAATGTTCTAAGTATATTGAATATTTAGTCATAATTAAGTGCTTAATTGAATCACTTAAAACCAATGAGCTCAATTCCCATATACTCCAATTTCACACAGAGAAGATTGAAATGCATGCCTCTATAAGCTTAATTTGGAAATCAATTAAATTTCAAACCCATTTAGAAAATAAAATCCCATATGACAAATAGATGCTTAGAGACCCTAACTTTCTAAGGGGGGGAGAGAGAGAGAGAGAGAGAGAGAGAGAGAGAGAGAGAGAGAGAGAGAGAGAGAGAGAGAGAGAGAGAGAGAGAGAGAAAGAGAAAGAGAGAGAGAGAGAGAGAGAGAGAGAGAGAGAGAGAGTAACAGAGACCAGATATAATACATTTCATTAAAGCACATGGGTCTTGTGACACAAGACAGAAACACGGGACACTGTAGGTGTCCAATGATCAGTTCTTATTTGTTCGGCCCACTATTACCAAGACAATGTGAATAGACTCCCTTATCTCTCTAGGAGAATAGTCTGTATCAGAGTTTTGTGATGTGAAAGAAGTCTCTTGAATCTTCCAAACTGCAGCAACCACCTGCTGCGTGTGCTGAATTTGCTCACAGCAAACCAAAACCATAAGCTCTCAGACAAGAAAAGGGGAAACCTGTCATCTGATCAGAGACTGCTTTTTCTCCAGCAGCAATTCCAACTAATAGACTCTTGCTACAACCTAGAGCACATAGAACTCTCCTCCATAAAGCTTTGGATAGTCTGAGATAGAAAGCAATATCTAGTGTTTCACATTGGCTCAGGGGAGTGAAGTAATGTGGAGAAAGTATTTTTCATTCCAGCACTTTTTCTTGAACCAGATAGGAGAAAGTTGTTCTGTCCTGTTTAAAGATAGAATATCATTTGATTGTGAAATGGAAATTCATATTGCAATAGAGATAATAAACTCAACTAGCAAGAAATATTCCAGTTGATCCTACTTAAATATTACTTATTCACAGCTCTGCGCTTACATTATAAGGAATAGAAGTACTAAGCTTGTTTTACGAGGACTATTGATAGTGAAAATGTGACATGTGAGACTGAAGCCAAGCCATCAACTTTCTTCTTTAACAAACATCAAGAACTTAAAATGCAAACAAGTACAGGACTTCAAAGAAGTGGCCTTTGAAAGAAGCCACACACTTCAGTCATTGCTCATAAAGCAGTGGGAATTGCTTTCAGCTCTGCCTCAAAAGTCATTCAGGCAAAACAAACAAACAAAATTATCATAACTGTTTAGATAACCACTTGAATTGCTATGAAATCTTGTATTTGACTCTTCTTTAATATGTATTAAAAGAATCTTCACATCAAACCAGTAAAAGGTCAAAGAATCTAGAGATAAGCTGCACAGCTCCTGCCAATTTGCCATCACTTCAGTCTGTACCAAAGCCCAAAAAATTTGCAGAGAACCCCAGTGGAAAGCCATTATCTTGCATGTATTTTAATATTGTATTTCAAATGTTACTAAGAAGAAGATTCTACTAAAAAATAATCTTCACAAATGTATGTGCAAGCTTTCCAGAGACTCAAGTATGTATATATTATATTTTTCTTTAAGAATCCAGTAAGACAATAAATCTATGCTAATATAAAAAATAAAATGATAATTAAAAAGTAATCTAATGAGCAAACCAATATAGTATTATACATTTGTAATCCCCCACTTGGCAGGCTGAGGCATGAGGATTAAGGATAGCATGGTCATGGAGGAAAGCCTGTCTCAAAAGGAAGGGAAGGAGAGGGGAGGGGAGGGGAGGGGAAGAGAGGGGTAAAATCCAGAACCAAGTAAGAAATATGACTTCTAAATTAATTCAACCGAGTTTCTAGTTTCGGCCTATCATTCAGCTGCATTGACAAAAATTTGATTCTCATTAAGTTTGGGTTCTTCTTTGTGGAAGGGTTGTCTTTAGATAACAGTGCAAAAGCAGGCATTGGAGCAGATGGTGGCTACAGTGAACACTTTGTCCTAGATTAGTAGTTGACATACCATGAGAAGTTGGTTCCGTAGATATGGCTGTTAAAAGTCCCTTTCTCTCTCTGGTGGCCACTTGAGCTTCAATCCTTTCTCAGCTCTTCCTCTCCCAGCCAAGATACAAGAACTGTATTAGTTTATCCTGCACCTCACCCTCCTGGCTATACCATGCACTCCTTTCCTCCCTTAACTCTTAGCTCTCATTACTCCCACTCCTCTGCCTTCCAAATTCTAGGGCTTTTCTGTAATTGGTGGAAAACCTTTCTCCTTGCTATTTTTTCTTTGTGATATTGAAATTGAAACCGATCCTTGCACGTGCTAGGCAAGCACCACTGAGCTTCACTCCCTACTCCATTTCCTGTTATTCTTGTTTGTTACAGAAGCTCCCAGAATAATGGACTTGAGTTTTTTAGAAACACAAAAACCAGGAAACCCTGCTACAAACCTTCATGAAAGCTCAAATATCTGCTTGAATGACAAGAAGGCAAAAGAGTGAGATACTCAGAAAAGCTACAAGAATATATGTTAATATCTCAAAATATTACTTCATACACAGCTATTTTAAAGAGAGAATACCTAGTTAAGTGTGTGCAATTAACACACATATAAACACAGAAGCAAGGTCTTTGTGGCCATCCTTGTGTGTCATCACCTGGCCATTGCAAAAGAAAAGCCTTTTTAATTTGTGAAACCTCAAGTACTCTGCTTTTCTACACCACAACACAGGGAGATAACTAGGACAAGTAAAGAGTTTGTGATGTGGGATTGAGAGCCCAGGTGAACCTTGTGCTCATGAATATGTAAATGAAGCTCCTTGAGCACTCTGACACCTGAATTTTCTCCAAGCTCAGCTACAGCATTAACATCTGTAGCAACAGCTACAGCAGCAGAGGCTAGGAACCCCTTGGTACAGCAGAGAAGACTGATCCAGAGCTGAGAACAGTGAAAGGAGGTAAATTAAAATGCTGATGTGTTCTGGCAACTAGAGGTGCTATTGAGAAGGATATAATCCACTGGTTTAGACTGACACAAGATTAAGGCAAGGTAGAAAGTTCCTACCTGTCTGGGAGAGAAAGCATGTTAGTTTAATGGAAAAAATACTGAAGAATAGAGGTAGAGATTTAAGAGGGAGACAAGGTAAAGCATTCTTTGTTGAAGAGCAGCTATGGCTTCTAGGCTCGTTGGCTAATATAAATTAAGCAGGAGACTGTTGGTAAGCAAATTCTTTTTACTATCAGCAGAACATCTTTCCATGCTGTAGGAGTGAGGTCAACTCTCAACCTTAGCTCCCTTAATAAGGCTTTATGGTAAATATTAGGCCTGTCTGCATCAGTTCCACTGCTAAGAATTTTATGCCTGCCACAACAACACGAATGATCAAGTGGGTGAGGATGTGAAGAGTGGATGGAATATTACATAATTTAATTATTGCTGCAACCTTTACTCTTTAAATTCCTTAAATGTCTTCTGCCTTTATATTCTATATAAACCATGACCTATAATGACTCCTCTACCACATTTAACTTGACAGATACAATGTAATAGACATCATCACTATAACTTTTAATACTTAAATATGGAGCACCTTTTCAAGCGCTTTCCACATAATAACTAACATAATCCTCACAACAACTCACTGAGATGCATACTTCCGAAATCCAACACTAAGTCACTAATGAAAAAACCGATGCACCGGGCTGGGAATATGGCCTAGTGGTAGAGTGCTTGCCTTGTATACATGAAGCCCTGGGTTTGATTCCTCAGCACCACATATATAGAAAAAGTCAGAAAGGGCACTGTGGCTCAGGTGGTAGAGTACTAGCCTTGAGCAAAAAGAAGCCAGGGACCGTGCTCAGGCCCTGAGTGCAAGCCCCAGGACTGGCAAAAAAGAAAAAAGCAAAACAACAACAAAAAACAACTGATGCAAAAAAAAATCCCACAACTGATGCACACCAAGCTCAGCTAACTTATTTAACACCACACAGCTAGTACATTGTAGGTCTGGATTAAAAAGAGAGGCAAGAAGCACAGTTCCAGAGTTCACACAAGGAGCTGCTTCCCTTTTGCTACCTACATGCCCTACTAACAGAAGGGCTGTAACTAACTCCAAAGCCTGAGGCATGTTTTCTTAAGAGAAATATTCTAACTCCTTTCACTGTGGAGTAAAGGAACAAAGGAATGTCTTAGCAGATGATTGACCATTCTGAAGCTGGCCAGCTTTAAATGCCAGCAAATGGGGGAGGGAGCAAAGTCAGAAAAGTTTTTTTCTCTCCAAGTTTTATTGCCAAGCCCATTTTAAAAGTGGTCTTCCACACAATAATATTCCAACCCAAAATTCAACAAGTTCTAAGAATATATTCCTCAATCGACATATTAAAGATTTAACCAGCTTAATAGTTTTATGTGGTTCAGTTCATTTGAAATGGCTTTGTTCAGCCAGATGCTGTATGTAGATGGCTGAAGAACTGGGCTGTTCCATTGCTTAATACTTCAAGCTAGTGCATGAAGTAAATGGTAACTAGCCAGTGCTTTATACAAACACAAGTAGCCTTGAGGGTTTTTTTTTTAAGCTTTGGCTTACTTTGGAAATTGTTTAGAACTCTTATGGAAAGGGATGGAGAAAAAGATTAAGAAAATGGAAACATGGCAAAGTTCAGCACCAAATTGGAATCCAAGACAAGATAGAAAGAGGAGAGTAAAAATCAACTTCTACATTATTAAATTTGTATCCTAGAATTACAAGCAACAATGAAGTCAAAATTTGGTAAGCAATATGTTTTAAAGGAAGAATTCTTTCTCTCTTTTTTTAATGCAGTACTAGGATTTGAACTCAGGGTTTTACTCTCTTGAGATTTGAGCCATATCTCCAGCCTTTTTTATTTTAGTTATTTGCAGATAGAAACTCACATTTTCGACTGAGGCTAGCTTTAGACCATGATTTTCCTACATTTGCCTTTCATGAATCTGAGAAAACAGACAATCTGACTTTAAACTTATTCTTCCAATTTCCACCTTCAGAGTATCTGGTACAATAGGTGTGAACCTTTGCTCCCAGTAGTTAAAATTTTTTAAATAAAAATTATAGATGTTTTTCAAGTGACAATTTCTTTTGGATCTCCTCCCAACATTTTTTCCAACTGTAACATTAATGACCAACCTAACACTGCTTTTTATTCTTAATGTAGTGTGGCAAAGATAGACGGAAGCCATCATGTGGCAATTTTACATTCTCCGGTTTGGTCTCCCACACCACTCCTCTCCTGTCTTACATTTCTAAGTTTTAGACTGCCTTTCCTTCACTGCCTGTATCTCAGTGTGCATCAGCCATCTTCATGCAGCCATAGAAAAAAGAGAGAAAGGAAGACCGGAGTTCCCATGGCATCCCAGAGAAACTACCAGCTTTGCTGTGCTATATCTCACAGGATAAAGAGTTATGGATTAAAAACCCTCAAGAGTTCTAAAGAAAAAAGTACAAGGCTGAAACCCCCTCTGAGATACTTTATGTTTGAGAGTGTTTATAAAATCACAACGAAACATTAATTTTAAGGATTAAAAACAGAGATCTCACTGACAGACTTAAGAAGAGATCTCAATGGAAAAAAATATTTTAGTGATAGACAAAGAAAAATCATTAAAAAATAAAATTAGACTGACTTACACTAATTTCCTAGGTGGTTTCAAAGTTAACTTCATCAAATTTATTGCTAATTCTAGAAAATCAAAGAGAAAACACTGATACTATGAAGCTAGTCTAGTCTAATACCAAAACCAGCATGTAAAGCCACACACAAAAAAAGCAAAAAGGAACTGGGAACGTGGTAGAATGCTTGCCTAGCATGCATCAAGCCTTGGTCTCAATTCCTCAGTACCACATACACAGAAAAAGCCTGCTAGCCTTGAACACAGAGATTCATGGACAGTGCCTAGGCCCTGGCCGCAGGACTGGCAAAAAAAGCAAAGAAATTTCAGACCAATATCCTACATGTATAAGAACAAAAAACTCCTTAGCAAAATATTGGAGAACAGAAATAAGATATAAGGATGAGTTATTTACCTTTATCAGATGTGGTTTATTCCAGGAATGCAAGATTGGTTAAACATATAACCAATGTAATTTACAACATCAAGAGTCTGAAAGAGGGCTGGGGATATAGCCTAGTGGCAAGAGTGCCTGCCTCGGATACACGAGGCCCTAGGTTCGATTCCCCAGCACCACATATACAGAAAACGGCCAGAAGCGGCGCTGTGGCTCAAGTGGCAGAGTGCTAGCCTTGAGCGGGAAGAAGCTCAGCGGGAAGAAGCTCAGCGGGACAGTGCTCAGGCCCTGAGTCCAAGGCCCAGGACTGGCAAAAAAAAAAAAAAAGAGTCTGAAAGAGAACATTGTTTCAATTGACAGAGCTAAAGAATTTGATGAAGTCAAATATCGATTCATGATTTTTTAAAACCTCTCATCAAACTAGAAGTAGAAAAGTGCTTTTGTTGCTGTTTTAGCTTGATAAAAGAATATTGATAATAGGTCTACAGTTAATGGCATACTCAGTGGGAAATACTGAATTCTTTACTCACAAACTCAGCAACCAAACAAATAAGTTTGCCTTCACAACTCATAGTCAACATAGTACTGAGGTTTGTAGCCACAGCAATAGAGCAAGAAAAGGAAATAAGGACCTGGAGGCTCAAAAAAATAAAACTTTCATAATTTTGAGATGGTATAATTACCTTCATAGAAATTTAGAAAGAACTTGCATTTTACTCTTTTACACTTAAACATATTTTGAGTTTTTTCAAAGAAGAAATGGTTAAAAAATAGAATATTACATGCTGACATAAGGAACTTTTCTATCTACACAAATATATCATTAGGCTCTTTATGAATTGTTATGAGATGTTGTATCTTGACCTTGACACCAGTCTACAAACTCAAAAACAGTGTTAAGCTGAAGGAAAATTGAGGTGAAAAGGAGAACACCTCTTTTCCTATCAGGTTATACATCCAGAACCATAGGCCATTGTGATACTTTCTGACCATGAAGAAACATCTTTGGGATTGAGAACATATATGTGTGATCATATGATCTAGGTTTGATTCCCAGCTTCCCCACTTGTAGCTGATACTACAGATAAACCCTTTCAGCTTCCATTTCCTCTTTGGTAAAACAAGTATAGTAGTAATACCTACTTCATAGCCTGTTTAGTAAGGTTTAAGTGATGCAAGTAGAGCTCTTTAAACAATCCTTGTGAAATAGTAACAGGTATTTATATTAAGGGCTTCTTAAAAAAATAAAACCTACACAAAACAAGCAACTTTGAAGCATAGAGATAAGGGAATTTGTTGTACATTTACATTTTCTGATCTTATGCTAAATGGTTTGGAGATGTATGGTTTTGTTAGGTATTAAATGCCTATAGACAAATGGTAAGGAAGTATACAGTCTTCTCCCTTTTAGTGCATTCCTTATTGTATTTTGCTGCATTGAATTTAAAAAGCTTTTATCCTAAAGAAGCCAAATCTCTAGGAGTTGTCTGAAATTGCTTCCAAATTTGAAAGATCATGTATGACACCAATGTGATGAGGAACAGAAGCGTGGAGGTTAGCTTTAATATAAAAGAATATCTGACCAGTTCTCCATTGTGATGAGCAAATTTTGTATGCATAGAATGATCCTCTCTGTACTTATTAATATCAGGTAATTCATCATTTTGAAGTGTTGGAAGGAAAGGCTCTGCACACCAGCAGATTTTCCAGGTTGATGTCTCCTTTATTGCTCAAAGTTTATGGTGCTGGGTGATTTATGCCAGACATTTAAAGGGTGTCTAACCAGAATTCAATGTCTGTTGACTCACTGACAGGATGACTTCATTATTATCTGCCTCTTATGTTCCCTCCAGATCCTGTATTATAACCCTAATATTCAGAACTATCTCGTCAGACTTCTAGTTTCAACTTTAGCCTTGGGCAGAGAAGCTACTGTTTGTTTTCCCAGGACTCTTATTCATTGGATGATTTATTATGTGTTTCCTTTTCAGTACTAAAAAATGGTGTGATCTATTTCTACCAGCACATTAGGGACATTGAAACATGTGGGAGAAGCATTTATCAACAGCATCCAACAGGCTGCTTTGCTACATAGTTATTTTTCTCAGACTCACCTCAAATCTTTATTGTTGATTTGGGCTGGACAAAGTTAATCTTCCTTCAGGGATTTTGAGGACAGACTTCATCCAAGGGCCTTTTTTTCTACTCTCTTCTCAGAAGCCTTTCATCTGACCCTCAATTTACAGAGTACTGGGTTGGGAATATGGCCTAACGGTAGAGTGCTTGCCTCTCATGCATGAAGCCCTGGGTTCAATTCCCCAGTACCACATATATAGAAAAGGCCAGAAGTGGCACTGTGGCTCAAGTGGTAGAGTGCTAGCCTTGAGCAAAAAGAAGCCAGGGACAGTGCTCAGGCCCTGAGTTCAAGCCCCAAGACTGGCAAAAAAAGATCTTATTTCCCTTGTCTGGAGGCCTAAACTAATTTTGAAAAATACTGCCAGATGCTGGTGGCTCACTCTTGTTATTGTAGCTACTCAGGAGGCTGAGCTCTGAGGATCATGGTTTGAAGCCAGCCCAGAAACCAAAGTCTGTGAAACTGTTATCTCCAATTAATCACCAAAAAGTCCAAATGAAAGTTGTGGCTCAAGTGGTAGAGTGCTCTCCTTGAGCAAAAACATACCCAGGCCCTGAGTTCAAGATCCAATACCACCACAAAAATATTATAATTTCTGAACCATCACATTCTATAGAGTAAATATATCCCTATCTATAACTGTTGGACTTGAACAGAACTTGGAATCTTGGAATGTTCAAGCCCTGGCCAGAAGTTTCCCTTTCTCATCTATCACAAAGATGCTCACTAGAAGTCAGAGCCCTGGAAATTCATGGGCCATTCACCCACTATTCGACTCTGCCTTCCAGTCTCATTGGACTATGGAGATAAGCTGAGCAGTACATTGGAAGGGTAAAAGAAGGATTTGTACTTTCTGCTGACAGACCTGTCTAGAGAGAGGAATCTGCTAGAATATTCCCTGCTAGTAATGGATGGAGTAGGAGGGTATGAAATACAGAGAATACACTGAAGGACAATAGTAGCACCTTTCTATATTCACTGAGTTGATGGCATTTCTATGTGGTAGAATGGATGCTGAGATGGGCTGGAGGAAGGGATGAAAATGATTACATTTCTGCTCAACTGAAGTAATAAGTCACCCCAGTGGTTGGAATTTCTTTGTGTTTTCTCTTTCCTTTATCTCCCACCCAAATGATTTCACATGACAGAAGCATTTTTCCTACCCTACCAAGCTTTCCAGAAACTTCTAAACAAGACAGGCAGTGTGTAAGGCAAGAAGAAGCATCACTTCCACCCTGGCACATTTTGTGGTCACAATGCAGTTCATGAAATCAATAGACCTTTTTCTCCAGCATAACCAAAACTTTGTACAATTGATCAGCATTTCCTTTTTTTTTACCATTACTTCCTCCTCACTTCTAAGCCTCTAACAACACCTTTCTAGTATGTTTCCATGAGATCCCACATGTAAGTCAAATCATATAGTGTTTTTCTTTCTGTGCCTGCTTTCTTCACTTAGCACAATATTCTCCAGTTTAATCCATATTGTCTTAACTGACATAATTGCTTCTTTTTGACTCTATAGTATTTATATTATACATGTATCTATATTCAAACCACTTTTTCTTTATTCATTCATCCATTAATGAACACCTAGGACGATTCCAAATCTTAGCTAGTGTGAACAGTGCTACAGTGAGCAATGGATCTACTTCCATTTCATTTATTTTGAATATATATACAGTAGTAAGTAGAATAGTTGCCTCAAGTTGTGATTCTGTTCATGATGTTTTCATAGTGTCTATACCAATTTGCATTCCCAGTAACAATGTCCAAGTAGTCTCTGACCTCCACAGACTCATGAATACTTGTTATCTTCTTTCTTTGTCATAATAGATAATCTAACAAGTATGTGATCATATCTCATTGTGGTTTTAGTTTGTATTTTCTTAATGATGAGAAATGTTTAACACTTTTTTTATATATTTATTGGCCACTCATATCTTTCCTTTTGAGAAATGTCTATGCAGGTCCTTGACCTATCTTTTATTGTTATAATTATTACTATTTATTATTATTATCTTTAGTTGTACTAGGGAGGTTTCATTGAACAAAGCAATATATGAATACAATGCATCTTGATCTGTGTCATCTGATCCAACAATCTCACCTTTACTTCGACCCACCCCTTCACTTACGTTTCTCAGTTTCGTGGTATATACAAAGAATTCTTGACTCAGTTATTTGGGAGTTTTCAGATTTATAGTTTGGAAATACATTCTCCCAATCCAGTGGTGGTGTCTTCACTCTGTTGATTGTTTCCTAACTATGAAGAAGCTTTTTAGTTTGGTACGATCTCATTTATCTACATAAAAATCATATTTTTCAAGGCTATTATATACAAGGTATTTTATTTTTTAAAAGCAAGCAAAATTACTCTACATTTAATATGACTTTAGTATGTGAAAATGCATGAGAGGAGAATATATGGAATTAGCAAGTTATTACTTTGCATTTTGTTCAATATATTTTCTTCTCTTCAACCTCACTCTAAATTCCAAGAAGATAATCAGGCCCATTGTACTTCTTTATCCCTAGGGAAGTTGGTGCTAATAGAACTGACAAATGATTTAGTCTGCCAACAACCACCCTTCCTAGTTTTTGTTTTCTGATAGCCTTACAGTCTAGGGAAAATTATGCTTTAAGAGATAAGGGAAGAGATGATTGAGAGACAGGGAAAGCAGCCAGAGAGAGAGGAGTTCCCAAGACTGGGAAAAGCAGTAGAGGTCTGCAGAGTCTTTGAGATTTCCAAACAATGTTTTAGTTAGCTAGCAGAAAGTCGAATGAGAGTATCTGTATGATACAGTTAACAGAATTAGACCCATGTATCAAAACTTTCAGTCTCAGTGAAGGACCAGAAGTGGCCTGGTTCCCTGCTTTCTGGGATGGATGAGAGACCACAGCAGAGACCACAGTAACCCATTTCCAAGGAACTCATGGATTCTGCTGAGAATTTAAGAAGTGAAAGTATCATCTCACCTACAACAAAAAGGTAATATGCTGTTACTGAATTTTCTTCCAGTTAAGTGGAATGGAAGCTTGAAATTCCATTGATTTTGATAGATTTAAAATGATAATGTAGGGGCTGGGAATATGGCCTAGTGGCAAGAGTGCTTGCCTTGTATACATGAAGCCCTAGGTTCGATTCCCAAGCACCACATATATAGAAAACGGCCAGAAGTGGCGCTGTGGCTCAAATGGCAGAGTACTAGCCTTGAGCAAAAAGAGGCCAAGGGCAGTGCTCAGGCCCTGAGTCCGAGGCCCAGAACTGGCAAAAAAAAAAAAAAAAAAAAATGATAATGTAGAATTTCTTACGTACCTAAGTTTATGAAGTAAAATTCATACCAACTACACTTACACCTATATAAAGAAACAATCCTTGGAAGTTAAACACTGAAATAATAATGACTATCTCTAGACAATGATATTTAGATTAAAAAACAGCTATTTACTACCTTTTCTGTAACAGATACATTTAACATTTTGTACTTAAGCATGCACAAATCATATTTAACAAAATAATGCATACTCCTTTTTCATATTTTTCATTTAAGTTAGCCCTGTTTAGAGCAAGAAACTAAGCAATTTTGCTCAGATCATGATCTTAAGAGTGACAAGGCCCTGAGTTTCCACGCAGAATTCTACAACTTAGTGCTTGTCTTAGATCTTTTTTCCCAGAAGCAAACTAAAGATAAGGATTCATGTATGAATGATTTATTAAGGAAATTCTCCCAGGGGAAACCAGTAAGTGGGTGGGAAAAGCAGGACTGGGAAAGGAAAGAAGCTAAGGGAGGATGAGATTTCAGGCAAAAGTAGAAACATCAGCCTCAATTCTAAAAGGAATTCAAAAGTATAAATTATGCTTCAGAATTGTGCATGTCTTGAGCAAAGGGAGTTAGGCTTTTCTGTTTCTAAACTCTTGTCACTGCCTATGGGACTACTTGAGGACATAAAGTCCCAGGATTTCTGGCTTCCTGAGCAGGCACATGAAGCAACGCAAGAAGGTCAGAAAAGTAATAGATGCCAGATTTCAGAAGGAAAGTGCCAAGACATTGGGTGAGAATGCATGCAGAGAACCAGCAAGTGGGGGCTGAGAGATGTTGTAGCAATAATAATGGCCCCTCCACTACCTGCAGTCAGTATCTTCTCTTCTGCTTTACCTGAAATCTTTTTTCAACTTAATTCATGTGCATGGTTCAGTTCCTCTCCTCCTTTAAAGATGCATTGTACTCACAAACTATCATGTTGCATTGAAACCCCTCTGCACAACTACTTGAAGGTAATAAAAATAATCAGCAAAAAAATCTTTGAATAAATATTATGTTGTCAATGAAGCCTATTTAGTCCTTCCTTTTAAATTGGCAATCCTTTCTCTGACCTTCCAAATCCTTGTGCCGTGTTCCATTGATTTCATAGTTCTCACCACCTTTTAACATCATCTGTAATGCACTCACCATATTTGTCCCCTCTACTTTCTTCCTCCACTACAATGGAAGCTCGATATGTAGGGACACACTTTTTTTGTCTGTTTTTTTTTCTTATGCATTCTCAGCGCTTACAACAATGCCTCCTAGTACACATTACATACTCAATATATATTTGTTGAATGAATTAGTGGATGGATATAGGAATTTTTGTAAGGAAATAATTAACAATGTAGAAAAAAAACATACTGCACAACACATACCTACATGCCTACAACTGGGTGCATTTGGTTGACACTTAGGAATATATAAATCAATGGACCTACTACTGTTGTAGAGATGACTCCATCTTGATTAGGGAAACAAGGTAGGAAATGTTGCGGGGAGTAGAGCTGACTCCATCTTGATTATTAGGTCAACCTGAATCCAAAATTCTGCTTCTGTAAATGGCTTGCTTAACTTGTTTGTTCTTGCTCTGCCCCCTGCATCAAACTCCTACATCTGTGCCACGCTTGCTTGTTTGTTGCTTGCTCTACCTCCTGTGTCAAGCCCCTACATCTGTGCTACACTTTTACCTTTATAAACCCCAATTTGAGAACTGCTCAGGGTCATGGTGGCAGCTCCTGAGTCTGCACTGTGTCCCTGGCCGGTCAGCCTGCTCTTCACTGTTGCAGTTTCAGCTCCCGAGTCTGTGCTGCATCCCTGGCTGGTCAGTTTGCTTTATGCTTCCCCAATAAATACCCATCTTTTTGCTTGAGACTGTCTCTGAGTGGTGGACGCTTGGAGGGACGTGTGGAATCTCCTCCCTCGAAACTGTAACACTACTAACTCAGTCATTTGTGTGCTGATCTTGGGTCTTGACCTCAGAACTTGGGTTTTGTTGTGAGCTTCTTTTATTGAAGGGTAGCACTCCATGGTCTGAGCCACAGAACTAATTTCAGCTTTTCAGTAGTTTATTAAAGATAAGTGTCTCATGGACTTTCCTGCCCAGGGTGACTTTAACCTCATTTTTCAGATGTTAGCCTCCTGAATAGCTAGGATTATAAGCATGAGCCACTGGGGCCTGTAAGGTTCTCCCCAGCTCTAACTTCTTATTTTTTTATGAAAGAAAAATATCATGAAGAACAGGCAGTGATTTTTTTTTTTGTGGTAGGTGTGTGTGTGTGTGTGTGTGTGTGTGTGTGTGTGTGTGTGTGTGTGTGTGTGTGTGTTCTGGGGCTTAAACTCAGGGCTCTTCTTTGGCTTTTTTTGCTCAAGTCTGATAATCTATACTCAAGGCATAACTCCACTTTTGACATTTTTTCTTATTAGAGAGAAGTGACTCATGGTCTTTTCTGCCTGAGTTGGTTTAAAACACTGTACTCAGATTTCAGCCTCCTCAGTAGTTGGGGGTATAAGCCACCAGCCATGAGTTGTTTTTTTTTAACCCATAAAACAATAGGGAGGTAAATAAAGTGTTTTATGGGCTTCTTTTTGTCTGCTTAAATTATCCATTCCCAAGGAGTGTATTAAAATCCTTTACTATTATTGTGGATTAATCTGTTGTTTCATTTTACTAATACCAAATTTTGTTTATTCCTTTTGATGCTATATTATAAGGCACACATAAATTTAAAATTATTATGTGTTCTCAGTGACTTATTCTTTGACAGTCCCTCTTACTCCAGTACCTTTTTATTTAACTCTACTTTGCTGATGGTAATGTGAGGACACTCAGCTAACAAGTATTAATCTTCACTCTGCTATGACTCTCCAAATTGTTCATTGGCAAAGAACACTTCCTGGGGTTGAAGAAAGTTACTCTGATACTTTTGTATTACAGCTTTAATGGGAGATGTTTCCTTTGAGCTCACCAGTAGCAGATACATTAAAACATTGTCTTCTGTTTCTCAGATCTCATCAGCCATGAACATTAGCTCAAATTCAATAGTTTGGTAAATACCCACAGGATAGGAAGTTTCCATGCTTTCCTTAGTTATTGGATTTTGCTTTCACTTAGATTTTGATCTGGAACTTGATAATGTCAACAAGAGTTTTAAATATTCTGTCCAATATTTTTCATTGTTTTTGATATGAGGGATGATGTGAATAATCCAAAACAGAACTCCATCCTTTATCTTCCTCTGACATAAACTTGAATTTATAGAATAGAAGTAAAACACAAGAGAAATGCAACGATGAAGTCATACAAAGAAACAATGGGAACTGGTCTAAATAATTCTTTCCCAGTCAGTCAATGCTAAAATCACATGCAAATTATTTTAAGGGCTCTGTATTTGATGTTGAAGGCTTTGAAGAGGAAGTAATAGTATATAGTGTCTTAGAGGCCAGAAAAGTGACTTTTTAAAGGAAATGCAGTAGAATTACACCATTGTCCATTACCTATTGGCCAAAACTTAAAAAGGAACAGAACTGGGTGTTTTTAACTAGTTAGAAATGTAAGAAATGTAGGAGGGCAGTTATGTAAAACCAAAGCTCAAATTTTTGTTTAAAGGGAAATAAAGGCAAGGAAATTAAACCTGTATGAAAGACTATGGAATCTGATCATATAAAAAGGACTCCAGACTTCAAATTCTCTCTCCCTCCCCCTCATCTGTCATGCCTTCTATTACATTATGTCCAAATAAACTTCTATTAAAACCAAAGATAGGATTTTTGTCTAAAGACAAGGGGAAAGAAAAGCAAGAAAATTAAAGAAGTATAAAAAAGAGTGATAATGGAATCGGATTGCAGATATGAAAAAGTACCGTCCAGGTGCTGGTGGCTCATGCCCTTAATCCTATCTACTCAGGAAACTAAGATCTGAGGATCAAGGTTCAAAGCCAGCCCAGACAGGAAAGACTGTGAGACTCTTATCTCCAATTAACTGCTCAGAAACTGGAAGTGGAGCTGATGGTCAAAGTTATAGAGTGCTAGCCATGAGCAAAAGAGCTCTGGGACAGGGCCCAGACCCAGAGTCCAAGCCCCACTACTGACAAATACATACATACATACATACATACATGCATACCTAAAAATACTTGAGGCTGCAAATTCTCTTCCTCCCTCCCTCCCTCCCTCCCTCTCTCTCTCTCTCTCTCACACACACACACACACCTTTCATGCCTTCCATTGTGTTATGACCAAATAAAGTTATATTCATTATAATTTACCTGTAATTCTAGACTAAGACAGCATGAAAACAAGAAAAAGAATAGTGTCATGGATGGTAAAGCATGGTAGTAGGGTCAGTGGACCAGAGATCACAGTGGAATTGAAGAATCATTAAGGTAAGATATTTAAAAAATGTAAGAAGAAAAGATAAATTTTCAGATCGGTGTTTCTGGGCAAGCAGCATGAAGCAACTGGTAGAACACCAGCCAAGGAAGCAAGCCAAATGAGCATGAGGCCCTGAGTTCAAATCCTCATACCACAAAACTTCAGTATTTAAGAGATAGTGCCATTATTTGTGATGATAAGGCCTAGAATATGATGTGAGATAAAGATGAGACCACAAATATATGAAGTGTTTGATGGATTGTTCATATGGAATTCTACTAACCAAGAATAATGACAAGTTGAACTATAGGAGAGAGAAAAACCAGACAATAAGCCAGATGTTAGTCTCTTCAGTTAATGGCAGTAACACCCCAGAGGATTGACGGTAACTGTAGCTGAGAGGGTAAGCACTGCTTTGGTCTAATAGCTTGGTCTAGGAGCTACAATATGTGAAAATGGGAATAAATGTTGTCTGGAAATGACAAAGGAGAACAAAGGAAGAAAAATATTTCATTTCCAGTGGTATCATGGGGTAGCAGAAAAAAATGGCTATAAGTTACTCATTGCTTTTTTAAAGTAGTATATTGAGAAGGTTTTGACTAGACTTTGCCATTTGTGGGGGTAAGGACTACAGAGAAAGAGACATAGCAATAATTTGCTAGTTAGTTACTGTGTCCTACAGAAGCTAAAATTGATTCTCTTTTTGTTAACAAATAATTTGGTACAGTTCACATGCTGTCATGCCAGGTTGATTCATTCCTGGGCCCAAAATGTTGCTGCCTGAGGATTAAAACTGAATTTAGTAAGTATCCAGTTATAAAGCAAGTGAGTTATCTCTATTAAGTATAGTTGAATATGGTTTTAAATTTTAAGCTATAGTAATGAAAATTGTGTGGCATTGGAATAAGTATGGACATATAGATCAATGTAGCAGAATACAAAATCCTGAAACAGACACAGTCTTTCATGGACAATTGCTTTTCCAGAAAATGATTAAATAATTCCATGGGGGGTGGATCTAAGGCACTCTTTTAAAAAAAAAAGGTGCTAGAAAATTGAACATCCATATGCCAATAGAAAGTATTTCACCTTCATTTCACACCCTATATAAAAGCCAACTCAAAATAGATCATAGATTTCAATTCTTAGATGGAAAGAAAACATAGATATATATTCTCAACTCTGAATTACATAACACACATAGTTACAACAATAAAAGCATGTTTTATTTACAAATGGATACAGTTGTACTTTATCAAAATTTAAATTTATTGCTTTGTGAGATAAGCAGTCTTTTTGAAAGAATGAAGAAGACAGATTCTAGTTGCTGATGCCTACAATCGTAGCTACTCATGAGGGTGAGATCTGAGGATCATAGTTCAAAGCCATCCTGGACAGTATAAGTCCACGAGACTCTTATGTCCAATTAACCACAAAATGCTGGAAGTAAGCTGTGACACAATTGTTAGAACACTAGTCTTGTGCAAGAGAGCTCAGGGACAACTCAGGCCCCAAGTTCAAGCCCTAGTACCAGCACAAAAAAGTGAAGAGTAAAGCCACAGACAAGGACAAAGTATTAAAAATAATATATCTGATTCATGCTTTACACCCAAAATATAGAGAATTCTAAAAACCATATAAGAAAATAAACAATTCAATTCTAAAATCAGCAAAAGAGTTGAAGAAACAATTCACCAATCTAGGTATACAAACAGCAGATAAATACATAAAAATATGCTCAATATCACTAGTCATTAAGAATATGCAAAGTAGTCAGGTACTGGTGGTTCCCGCCTGTAATCCTAGCTATTCCGGAGGCTGAGATCTGAGAATTGGGTTAGCCTGCACAGAAAAGTCCCTGTGAGAGTCTCATCTCCAATTAACCACTCAAAAAATGGAAGTTGCACTGTGGCTCAAGTGGTGGAGTACTAGACTTGATCACAAAGAGGCTCAGGAACAGTGCTCAGGCCCTGAGTTCAAGCCCCACGTCCAACAAGAAATATGGAAATTAAAATCATAATGAAATTACACTGCTAAGGAGGATATGGAGCAACTTGAACTCTCCTATATTGATGATGGGAAGGTAAAATGATACAGCCACTGTGAAAATCAAGCAGGTTTTCAAAAGGTTAAACATAAACTGCTTGGTATACCCCCAAGAGAAATGAAAAAGTGTCTATGCAAAAACCCACATACAAATGTTCATAAAGGTATTATTCACAATGGCCATAAGTAGAAACAATTCAAAGAAATATTCATCAGGCGATAAATAAATAAATAAATAGATAGATAAATAAATAAATTGTTTGGCAATAAAAAGTAATGAACTATTGAGGCATAGTAAATGTAAATGAATCATTCTGCAAAGTTAAAGAGCATGGAACAAAAGGCTATATATTGCATGACTCACTTTCATGGCATATAGCTAAGGACAGAAGGTAGGTCAATGGCTACCTAAGGCAGAAGGGGAAAAGTGAGTGGGAGTGGGGACTAACTGTTGATGGAGTTCTTTTTGGAGATTATAGAAATATCTTTTGTCTTCGTGTGGTGGTGTCAGTTCCAGGAAACATTTTTCAAAGTTTCCACTTAAGGATGATGCATTTCAAGAAGATTGCATGAGCCTAGGAGTTACAGACCAGCCTGACTAGCAGTGCAACATTAGACTTTATTTCAGAAAAAGAATAAAAACCAAGCATTGATGGCTCCCACCCGTAATCCTAACTACTCAGGAGGCTGAGATCTGAGGATTGGGATAGCCTGGGCAAAAAAGTCCCTGTGAGACTCTTATCTCCAATTAATCACACACACACACACACACACACACACACACACACACACACACACACACACTAAAACCACAGAAGTGGAGCTGTGGTTCCATTTTATCACTTGGGTACAATGCTATCCTTGAGCATAAAAGCTCAGTGACAGTGACTAGACCCTGAGTTCAAGCCCCAGGAGTGGCACCAAAAAAATAAACTAATAGAAGATATTAAAAGGACAAGTCCCTGGGAGGGTAAAGGAGAGCACAGAAAATGTGGGACAAAAGGCAAAAAATACAACAGTGACATTTACTAGACACTATGTTGAAAATAACACACAATTTGTAGGTGGGGATGGGAAGGAAAAACTGGGAGAGAGTAAGGGAAAGGGTGCCACTGTTCAAAAATAAATGTACTCATTACCACAACAATATGTGAAAGTTAAAGGAACTGAGCTTCAAATATTTTGCCTATGATTTTGAGGACCTGAGCTGTAGTTTTTATCCTGCCCTTTGGAAAATTATCGATTTCTTGGTACTGTCACGATCTTTCCTGTAAGTGTACATGATATTTTATTGTTGTTTTACTATTATCTTATCAATATTTTATTGTTTTTTTAACATTGCCCACTTTGTTTTAATTTTTTTGTATTAGTTTTCAAATATTTTAAGTAGTTGTTCAAAGAAGTTTCCATTTATCAAAGCAGTTTATGAATATATAATATATCTTGATCAATGTCACCCCTTTCAACATTCTCACCCATCTTTCCTCTACTTACCCCTTCCCTCACTCTTCTTAGTTTTATAGGATATACATTGGATTCTTGTCTGCCTTTTCCTCCTCTTCTCTTTATTTGTCTACCTCTTTCCCCTTGACCCCACCCCTTATGAGTACCCACTTCCTAGTGTTTATTTTGCTGAACTTTGATTTTGGCTTTCTAAGGAATTATGCTATTTGAGCTCTCCTTAGAATCTACTCTATGATCCAGACATTCTATGCTCAGTTATTTACCCCAAAAATTATAAATTAAGATATAGTAAGGCCACTAGCACAACCATGTTTGTTGCAGCACTATTCACTATAGGCAAGATAAGGAATCAGCCCAAATACCCCTCAAGGGATGAATGGATAAAGAAAATTATAAATATATATATATATATACATATACATATATATACATATAATGGAGTTTTACTACTGCATTAGAAAGAATGATATTGTACCATTTGTAAAGAAATGGAGAGACCTGTAGAAAATTATGTTGAATAAGTCAGGCCCAGAGAGACAAAGGATACATATTTTTGTGGCAGCTAGATTTAGCTTACAAAATCAGAAGTAAATATGTTGGGTGGTATGCAAGTATATATAAATGCATTAATTGCCTGTTTTTTTTTAAAGGCACAAGCTACTAGCACCTCCATCCCCTAAGGGCGACAGACATATAGTAAGTACAAAACCCCAGAAGAAAGAAGAGAAATAATATGCCCTTGAGATGGTATAGAAGTCTTCCTTTCCACATCATGTGACAAACATTGCTGTTGCTATATTCATCTTTGTGTCTTTTTGTTTTTCTTTGTAGGGGAGGGAATGCTTTATAGTGGTGTTAATTTGAATTAGGTCTTTTGCCCTTAGCAAGATAAGTACTCTACCACATAAGCCATGCCTCCAGCCTTCTATTTTAACCTTTTGGTTTCTCCCATTTTCCTCTCCATTTGCAAAATCTGGCTTTTTCCAGGCAGATGATTCACCTTTTTTGTCCTGAAGGCCAACATTCCTCCTCCATACTTCCCACATCTCCCAGCTGATCTCTATCTGTGCAACCAGTGGGTCATAGGTGAGCTCCATTTGGTAAATGCACTAACTCCTACAGCTCAGCTTTTCTCAACCTGTGAAATCCTCCTCCTCCCCCTCTTGCTTCTTCTCTTCCCCTCCCTGCTCCTCTTTCCCTTTCTCCTCCTTTCTCTTCTCCCCATTCTCTACTTCCTCTTCTTTCCACTTACAGTGAATGGCATCAGCAATCTACTCATTACACAACCCAGATTCCCTTCTTTGCTTCACCCTGTTGATATGAATATTCATGCCTCCCCAATACACATGTTGAAATATAATACTCAATGTCATGGTATTAAGAGGTAAGGCCTTTAGGAAGTCATGAGGGTTCTACCTCCAGTAATGGGATTAGTGTCCTTTACTAAAGAAGGCTAAAGGAGCCTTTTTTTAAACCTCCTTTCCATGTGGGGGCATTTAAAAAGTACTATCTATGAAGATACAGAAAACGCCTGTGACTTGATTTTTGGATTTAACAACCTTAAGAACGCTGAGCAATTGCTAGCAATTACTAGTTTTTTTTTTAATTATTCAGTCTGGAGATCTTTGTTATAGCAGCCCAAATGGATTAAAATACCATTTATCTACTTCTAAAATGCCTTGTCAGACAACTCTTCCTGTATGTCACCCTTACCTTCCTTTTGCAGTCCATCTTTATCCTGGAAAATGGAGTGCCTCCTCTGTTGCCAGATGCTGGGGGAGTCTGGAATAATACCAACATACTCTACAGCCAAACAGATAGCTCTTCCTAAAATCTGTATTCTTTCACAACTTAAAACATTTCAATATTGACCTCCCACTGCACTAATAATACATTCCATCTAACCTTAATAGGGCAAACAAGGCATTTCATTCTTTGTTCCTGTCTATTTCATCCTTACTGCTTTGGCAATACTGAAAATTTCTGAATTCTGTCTTACCAACTAGCTTTGCACATTCTAGGCTTATCTTTAGATCATATTTTTCATGAGTTTTCGTCTTTCTGAAGCTGCTCGACGTGTGTGTGTGTGTGTGTGTGTGTGTGTGTGTGTGTGTGTGTATTGTTCTGTTATACCTAGACAAGGAGCCTTATGTAGTAACCTATAGTTTATGTTTCACACATATTTTGGCTGAGTTTTACTTGTTTAGCCTTCAGAGAGAAATCTACTTCTAAACCCTGTGTGTCCTGAGCATCAGTGGCTCACACCTATAATCTTAACTACTCAGAAGGCTACGATCTGAGAATCCGGCAGGGGTAGGAAAAACTATGAGACTCTTATCTCCAATTAACCAGCAAAATGCTCAAAGTAGAATTGTGGCTCAAGTGGAAGAGCACAGTTTTTGAGTCAAAGAGCTAAGAGAGAGTGCAAGGGCCTTAGTTCAAGCCCCAGGATGAACACACACTCACAACTGTGTATGTGTGTTGAGCTACCTCACTAAAGTTCCTATTCCCCAAAGTTATTGCTCTCCTCTGATTTCTAAAAAATAATTACTATAGGCTTTCTGTGATCTGTCTCATTAAACTGAATGTGATAGAATAATTTTATAATTCATTGCTAGAAGATTTTAGTCCTTGGTCTCAGTGTAAGCATTTTTTCAATTAGTATGATTTCTTATTACTGGTCCTTACTGATACCCAGTGGTATATTATGTTCTGATAATTCTGCATTGTATAAATTTTGTCAGGATGGCTGCTACTTATTCAAGCTAGTGACTTTTTGCAAGATCCCATGCTAGCTGCTCTTCTTGCAAATTTTGCATTTGATCTGGGCTTCGCATCGTTAAGTAGCTCTTTATTTTATTTTTATATCTAAACCCTCTTCCTTTTTGCTTTATAATAGGTACTCAAATTGGAGTGTCTCTTAAATACCTAGCTAAGTAGATAGGATCTTAGGGCTCATATTCAGAACCTTCTTCATGATAATCAAGCACTCTTCCAGTGAGCTACACCATCAGCCTAAAATTTGACTTTGTAAATGTTGGAAATGCTATTAGGCACAAATTCATGTTTATAGTTCCTTAGTTGTTAACATTTACAAAGAAAATTTAATGTTATCTTATCCTACCAGGTTAATTGTACCTCTTATTATTTCTTTTAAGGTCAAGTTACAGTTAATTCATTCCTTTTTTAGATTATATCCTCTTCTGTTATAGATTGTTTTGTTAGTCAGTTTTTCATTGCTGTGGCAAATGGATGAAAGGTTTATTTTGCTCTGAGTTCCAGAAGTTTCAATCCATTGTCATCTGGCTCCATTGATTTGGGTTGTGGCTGTATGCAGTGGAGGCAGCTCATCTCATGGCAGCCCGAAGATAGGGGAGGGGGAAAGAGGGAGGGAGACAGAGGAAGGAAGAGAAAGAGGGAGATAGGAAAGGAGAGATAGAGGGAAGAAGGAGAGGGAGATGGAGTAAAGAAGAGGGGGAGAGGGAGAGAGAGGAAGGAGAAGGAGGAAGAGGAAGAAGAGAAGATTAACAAGCTATATCCTTCCCCAGTGACCTGCATCTTCCAACCAGGTCTCACCTCCAAATAATTCCATCAAATTATGAATCCTCACTCCCCAAAAGACAGATCAGCCAGCAACTCTAAGTATAACATGTGAGCCTTTTGGACAACACTTTATAAACAAGCCGTAACTATTGTGCTCAAGGAATATCTTGTTTTCACAAGCTAGTGAAACTGTTCTCATTAATATGAGGACTTTCTTATTTCTGATTAAAGTGTGTTATTTTTTAGTGATTGATTTCAAATCTGTAGTATATATTTGCCTATTTTCAGAATTTTATACTGATATCTATATTGCCCTTTCCAGGTGGACCTAGCTAGAGTAACTAGTTATCTCTTTTATTTGGAACTGGTGATCTTCTAAATGGAAAGTGTAGTATTTAATGGGCATTTAATTATTTTTCTATCTCACTTTTCAAATTAAGTTTTCTACTTTATAATATAGATTATTATAATGTTTGTGTTTGTTAATTTATGAAGAGAAAAACACTTATATAGTGGCATGCATGTTATTTTTTTACAATAGGAACCCATAACAAGCTTTTCAAAGCTGGGGCATTTGTAGCTCATTCCTGTACTCGTAGATACTCAAGAGACTGAGATTTGGAGAATCACAGTTCAGGGCCAGCACAGCTGTAAAATTCAGAAGACTCTATTTCCAGAATATCTAACAGAAATCTGGGCTGGAAACCTGGTTCAAATGGGCCATTGCCAGCCTAGGAAGCATGAGGTTCTGAGTTCAAACCCTAGTATCAGTGAAAAACAACAACAAAATCAATAGCAAAACTTTTAGGAACCATTGGACAAGAATAGTCTTACATGTTCTCTGATACAGTAATTAGTAGCATACTTGGGCACCATGGGCTAGAAGACACTGACCAATTTTTTTTAAGTTTTTATTATAAAACTGATGTACAGAGAGGTTACAGTTTCATACATTTCTTGTACTGTTTGTTACCTTGTCCCTCATACCCCCCTCACCCCTCCCCCTTACCCTTTCCCCCCCTGAGGTGTTCAGTTCACTTACACCAAACAGTTTTGCAAGTATTGCTTTTGTAGTTGTTTCTCTTTTTTTTTTACCCTGTGTCTCTCAATTTTGGTATTCCCTTTCAATTTCCTAGTTCTAATACCAGTATACACGGTTTCCAATATACTCAGATAAGATTACAGAGATAGTGTAGATACAATCACAAGAAGGTGATACAAGAACATCATCAATAGTAGAAGCTACAGATACACATGGGATGTTGAAAGTAGTTACAACAGTGATATAACAATCGTTTCCATAAAATGGAGTTCATTTCACTTAGCATCATCTTATGTGATCATAAGGGTATAGCTATTGGGCTCTTGTGATCCTTTGCTGTGACTTGCCTAAACCTGTGCTAATTATTCCCAACAAGGGAGGCCATAGAGTCCATGTTTCTTTGGGTCTGGCTCGCTTCACTTAATATAATTTTTTCCAAGTCCTTCCATTTCCTTACAAATGGGGCAATGTCATTCTTTCTGATAGAGGCATAAAATTCCATTGTGTATATGTACCACATTTTCCTGATCCATTCATCTACGGAGGGGCATCTGGGTAGGTTCCAGATTCTTGCTATGACAAATTGCGCTGCAATGAACATTGTTGTGCTGGTGGCTTTACTGTGATTTTGTTTGTGGTTTTTCGGATAGATATCCAAAAGTGGGGTTGCTGGGTCATAGGGGAGTTCTACATTTAGCCTTCTGCGGAATCTCCATACTGCTTGCCAGAGTGGCTGAACCAGTTTACATTCCCACCAACAGTGAAGTAGGGTTCCCTTTTGGCCACATCCCCTCCAACAGCTGTTATTGTTAGTGTTCTTGATATATGACATTCTTACTGGGGTGAGATGGAATCTCAATGTTGTTTTGATTTGCATTTCTTTTATGGCCAGTGATGTAGAGCACTTTATCATATGTCTCTTGGCCATTCTCATTTCCTCATCAGTGAAGTCTCTTTGTAAGTCTTTAGCCCACTTGATGAGCGGGCTATTTGACCAAATTTTTTTTTTTTTTTGTAATTTCTGGAATTGTCATAGCCCACAGTATTGTCAAGCACATGGTATCAAATCTTGTACAGTGAACTGCATACTAAACAAATTCAGCAGGATATGATTAGAATAACAACCCTACATTATTAATTAAATTCATAATAAACAGTTTTATTAACATTGGCAGTATAGGTCTAATGTTAACACTTGCAATTAAAAATGATATTGCTTGTAGCAAATAATTATTCAAATGTATAATATAATAGTTCCAAAATATAAAAAATTCTTAGTAATGAGTTAATTTTGAAGACTAAGCTAATAGAGACTAAATATACTCAAGATAATGATAATCAATCATACTTAAATAGAAGGTTTTGTTTTATCAGCTTCAAGTTTTTCTCTCATGCAGGATTTTCTGTTATTTGCCCTCTAAACAAAGCTAATTGATAATTAAATTAGAAGACCGTCTTTCCCTAAATTTGCATTGTAAGTTCTCTAGACTCAATGGTATATTTATAATTACATTGACATTTCAAAACTATTAGATTGAACCATAAGTAACCACCATTTATAAAGATGAAAATAATAATGCAATACTTGTAAAAGATGTTTTACTAAATTTCAATCTACCTCCATGGTGTTCATAGTGTTTCCCATTAGGGAGAGTATAGATGTTTTCTTTCTTAGGAAGAGGACAAATAATGACAAACTTGGTCTATAGAAAACATTATGGGGGTGTAAAATCCAATTTATGTTTACAAAAATGGTTTTTGTAGTAAAACATGAGGTGTGTAGTAAAAAAATATAAAGAGGATGGACATGTATCTTGATGGTGAGCTGAGAAGTCATGGAGTCCTGAATTCATTCTCCTGCACCAAAACAACAACAAAAACTAGATGTCACACAGATCTTTGTCTGTGGAACCTGTGGATGATGTCGTTTTAGTCATATAATCCAGTGGTGAAGAATGTAGATTTTGGAAACAATTCACATTGCCTCTAATTTCTAGCTGAATGTACCTTGACCAAGATTACTTAATTTTTCTGATTCCCTATTTCTTCATTTCTAAACTGATATCTATATTGAAATTTTATAAAAATTGACATAGCTAACATAAAGCTTTTATTACATTCACTGCTATTGTAATAACTTTATTTTTACTATTCCTGTTCTAAGACAACCTAGAGGCTTCAGTTTTTCTGCTGGGAGTCAGGAAAAGGAAAGAGTGCCTGAGAAGGACATTGTCTCCATGATCAATCATCAACTTTATACTTCTAGATGTGGAGAAAGCTACAGGATCATTCTGGGTCCGATAGGCTAGTTCTGGGTATTGACTGGGGTTGTCCAAAGTAAGGACTTTGTATCTCAAGAAAACTGTGTCATACAGCATGGGAAGTTCACACATTCTAGCAGATCAACGTAGAATCCCACAATCTTTCCTGATGAGATTTTGATTGTATGGTGAACCAGTTCTAGACCCACCCTTAAAATAAACCTAAAATACATTAAGCGTATTTTTATGGATTTTTGGATGCTTGGGAACTCTAGATGTAAATAACAAAAATGCATTTCTCTGCTTAGTAGTCAAGATTGTCATGGTTACCTAATGTTTCACATGATTCACCAGTACATCATGCTCTCCTATAAAGCAGTATTTGCATTTCAAAGAAGTACACTTAAAAAATCTTTTCAGAAACATTTGTTTCAATGGGGAAAATGGAATCAAGGTCTACAAAAGTTCAAACTTGCAGTATCATTTATATTTGCTACAGAAATTTTAATAATAGTGGTTTTGCAAGAGCTTTAAGTACATGGCTATAAAACAGACTTCAGTAAATAAATTCAGGGTTTGATTACTTGGAGCATTTACTCAGGAGTAATTGCTTTTCTTTTCCTTATCACAAACAGCTTTATCATTATCTTAAAACTGCCTACACACTCTGATCAACTGTTATCACCTTTATCACCTACTGTTAGGATAAACAAAGCTTAACACCCCAACTCTGTAGTGAGGTCTTAGGTCTTTTTTAAACTGTAGGTGGCAGTGGCCCCAGAATTTTATGTCCTTATTACTACCCATTCTTTAAAAAAAAATCTGTATTAGTCTTCCCAATTAATCCATCTATTATGGCCAATTTGAACTATGAAGACATAGCTGTGAGAGAAATGTTATCTGGGACTTGGGAATTTTTGTTATTTAGATTTATTTTATGGACTTTCACATTGTGCCCTATAGTGTGCTTTTTTAATGATCTCACAACCTTAGAAGGTATGGTTGGTCATAAATAAAACAAGTTAAGAACAGGAAAGTAAAGTGAATTGAATTATAGTTCAGTTTCTCTGTATTTAATTATATACTTTTAAAATGAGAAAAGACTTATCTAATGGGTCATCACAGTTCCTAGCATGTTGGTTAATTTACTTCCCTTTGGACCTGCTCTGTAAAGTTGAACAAGATATCTTGGGTTTAAAGAGATATTGTTCTCTCCTCTATTCTGGAATAGGGTTATTGAATATAAAGAAATGGATCTAGGAATAAAGGAGATACCTGTGCCCTACCTCAATAGTATCTTGAAGCTATGGCAAATCTCAGACATGGCAGCCATGAGATGGTCCAGAGAGGGTGGCCAATAACTGTAGCTGAAACAAAGATAACTCTTCCTCTGGCCTACTGCAAAAGCATTAAATCTATGAAAGCTGAAATGAGCTTGTAATCTAGGACAGCATGCCTCTAAGCAAGAACCCACCAACCCGCTGCCTTCCTGGTATTGTCTCATAAAATTTGACAGTACTCTATGAGTTAGGCAACCACAAAAAGAAATGTAACCGTATATTCTTCCATATTAGTAATATGCGGACTCAAAGTTTAAATACCTCTAAGGTACTATCTTTCCCCAAGAGCCCAGGGCTATAACATTGATGTTAGATGAATTAGGCAGCCCATTTGTTAGCATAGCTGCAGCATTCCTTTGCCTTAACACCCTGTCATTGCTTCTTGGGTTACCTTGGGTATTATAGGAGAAAAAATTGTCCTTCTTTTAGCAACTTTTCAATTGGTTTCAAGATATAGAGAGTTATCTAGCAGTCGAAGTTTATTTTTTTGTGCCAAACCTGGGGCTTGAACTCAGAGCCTGGGCATTGTCTTATGCTTGAGGCTAATGCTCTACCAGGTGAGCTACAGCTCCACTTTTAGCATTTTGGTGAATAATTGGAAATAAAGAGTCTCATGGACTTTACTGCCTATGATGGCTTTGAACTGTGATCCTCAGATCTCACCTTCCTGAGTTGCTAAGATTATAGACATGAGACTCAGAAAGATGGTGCTGACAGAATAGGGAGGCACCCCGACTCGCTCCAACTGAATAGCGAGCTGGGAACTCCAAAACCCAACACCCCATCAAGAACCCAGCAAAAACCAGCAGCCAGAAGCAGTGGAGAAATGCAGGAAAACAAAAAGGAGCAAAAAATAAGAACTGAAAACCTACACGGAGCCAGAGAATCTCCGGGACACCCTCCCCCCACCAGCCGACCCTGGCCCAAACAGGGCCAGGCTGGGAAAGGGGAACCCGGCGATCGGCAGACAGGCTGCGAGGAGCGCAGAATTCATATAGCAGGAGACCCCATGGTCACAAGGCAGGGTGCGGACCAAGACACACACTGGCAGTGACGAGAAGTTCGGGTCCACACCGGGTTCGGACAAGGGAACCCAGCGTGGCAGAAAGGGGGAACCGGGGAAGCCACCACGACACTTCGCCAACCCCTGAAGGGCTAACAGCTGTGCGGGACACACACACAAAGCAGCAACTGTGAGTCCCCCATTACCCCCTCCCCCAACGGGAGACCAGCTATCTGAGACCCAAGCCCGACAAAGAAGCTAGATCTCCCTCCCTCCCCCTCCCCACCCCGAGGGAACAAAGAATCCCCAAATCAGGAGGGGAGCCCCCATCAGGCACTGGGAAGTCAGTTTAGCAGGGAAAGGGTGGAGCAGCCCCAAGGCCCCACAGGTTCCTGAACTGGCAGAACCGGCCCCGCCCCCTTCCCAACAGGGGCCGGGGGACGGCAGGCAGTGCAAGCCCCACCTGAGGCGCCTGGACCTCGCAGACTCTTACAACTAAAATCACAGGCGCTGGTGGGCAATACCAGCCCAGCAGGGTCACCTGAGCCTGATCACGTCCCCTCCTCACAGCGGAGGCAACGTCTGAGGGTGCCAACCCACACCCGGACAGTCGATCCCACTGGACCCCACACATACCGCCCCCCACCCCAACGGACTCGCAGGAGGGCGCAAGCACAACCCAACAACCCAGGGCTCGCTATGGGAGGCATATCCCGCTAAAGTGTCTGTTGTAGTGGACGCACAGCGCACAGGAGGGCGGGGCCCCCGGCGACAGCACCCGCTCTGGTGGGCGGGGCCACAGCGACAGCACCTGCTGCTGTAGACACGCCTACACAGGAGGGAGGGAAGATCTACACAGACCTCCAGATGCGCAAATCACAAAGAAACATAACTCAGTTCATCAAAGGGCAAGCCAACTCACCAGCTCCAAAAAGCAGCACGACTGAAGAGGAGATGGAGACTAAAAAAGCAAATGAGGCCATGTTAACAGGAATGATCGAAAGCGTCAGAAATGAAATCAGAAAACAATTCCAGGAGTTTAGAGTGGAAATCGGGAAGGACACCCAGGAAGCCAAGAAAGAAATGGAAGCAAAAATGGATACAATGCAAGCCGCCTTTAAAGAAAATCTCCACATCCTGAGAGTTGAAATGGAAGAAAAAATAGATTTAAAATACAACTCTTTAAAGGAAGAAATTTCCACGATCAGAGCTGACATGACAACCATAAATAGCTCTCTGACATCCATAAACTCCGCAATTGAAACCATAACACAAAGACTGGAACATATAGAATCCAGAATCTCTCGCCTGGACGATGAAGCAGCTGACAACAACCAGAAAATGACCACACTCCAAGAAAAGGTGAGGCTGGGGATATAGCCTAGTGGCAAGAGTGCCTGCCTCGGATACACGAGGCCCTAGGTTCGATTCCCCAGCACCACATATACAGAAAACGGCCAGAAGTGGCGCTGTGGCTCAAGTGGCAGAGTGCTAGCCTTGAGCGGGAAGAAGCCAGGGACAGTGCTCAGGCCCTGAGTCCAAGGCCCAGGACTGGCCAAAAAAAAAAAAAAGAAAAGGTGAAGCTTCAGGGAAGACTAATCCAGGAACTAATGGGGCAAAGACAAGAGATATAATCTGCGCATAATTGGAATAGAAGAAGGAGCCGAATACCAGAACAGAGGGCTTAATCATGTTCTCAATAAAGTTATTGCAGAAAACTTCCCCAATCTCACAGGGGACCCCATCCAGGTAAGCGAAGCCTATAGGACACCTGGCAGGCCAGACCCCAGGAAAGCCACCCCAAGGCACATAATATTCAAGAATACAGACCTCAAGATTAAAGAGCAAATTCTGAATTCAGCCAAAGCGAAGAAGGAAACTTTTTTCAATGGGAAGAGGATTCGAATAACATACGACTTATCCACACAAACTTACCAAGCTCGAAGTGAGTGGAAGAACACCATCCAAGTACTTCAGAATAACAATTTACAACCTCGGATCAAATATCCAGCGAAATTGGAGTTCACATTCGAAGGGAGAACCAGATCTTTCCACACCAAAGAGGAGCTAAAGGAGTATGTGAATAGAAAACCAGCCCTACAGCGAATATTAAGAGGGGAACCCCACCCAACAGAGATCGTAAAAGACACACAGACAGAATCAGAAAGAAACTTCAATAGCCAAAGTCCAGCAGAAAGACCAGCTCACTAAAGACAGGAAAAAAAAAAAAAGAGGAAAAAACAGCCCAACAAGAAAATGGAAGGAGAAAAAACACCCTTATCCTTGATCTCTTTAAATATAAATGGTTTAAACTCCCCGATAAAGAGGAGCAGACTGGCAGAATGGATTCGCAAACAAAAAGTTGACATCTGCTGTCTACAAGAGACCCACCTTACAGCAAGGGACAAAAACAGGCTTCGAATGAAAGGATGGAGCAAGATCTACCAAGCAAATGCACCCACCAAAACGGCAGGTGTAGCCATTCTGATCTCAGACAAGCTGGACTTCTCATTGAAGTCCACTCAAAAAGACAAAGAAGGACACTACATATTAATACAAGGAAAAATCCAGAATCAAGAAATCACGGTGAGAAATGTATACTCACCGAACAAAAGAGGCCCTACATATGTCAAGCAAATTCTCACAGAATTACAGAGCAAGATAGACGCAAACACAATCATAGTGGGTGACTTTAATACTCCTCTCTCTCCAATAGACAGATCCAACACCCAGAGGATTAGTAAGGAAGCTGAGGACCTAAATAACACCATTTCCCAAATGGATCTAACAGACCTATATAGAACTTTTCACCCTACAGAGACCCAATACACCTTCTTTTCAGCAGCCCATGGATCATATTCCAAAATAGACCACGTCATAGCCCACACAAAGAACCTCAGCAAATACAAAAGTATTGACATCATCCCATGTATTATATCTGATCACAGTGGATTAAATGTAACCCTCAACAACAAAGGATACCACAGAGGCTATACACACTCTTGGAGGCTAAACGCCACGCTGCTGTCCAACACTTGGGCCACAGACCAAATTAAAGATGAAATCAACGAATTCATAAGCCACAATGACAAAGAAAACACATCACAAAGAAACCTATGGGACACAGCTAAGGCAGTACTGAGGGACAAGATCATTGCACTCAGCACCCACATTAAAAGAATGGAAGCAGAGCAGGTGAATACCCTCACGATGAAACTAAAACAACTGGAGAAACAAGAAATGACAGAATCTAAAGCGACTAGGAGGGGAGAGATCACAAAGATTAAAGAAGAGATAAATCTGATTGAAAATAGAAAGACCATTCAACAAATAAATAAGACTAAAAGCTGGTTCTTTGTGAAAATAAACAAAATTGACAGACCCCTTGCAAGACTTACAAAAAAAAAAGAAGAGAAGAGACTCATATACGTAAAATCAGGGAATCCACCGGAAAAATTACAAGTACACACGATATTCAAACAATCATAAGGAGCTATTTCCAAAACCTCTACTCAGCAAAAAACAATAATTTTACAGAAATGGATCAATTCGTAGAGAAGTACAAACTGCCCAAACTGAACCAAGAAGAAATAAATCAACTAAATAAACCAATAACTTACAATGAGATACAGGAGGTAATCAAGAACCTCCCTACTAAGAAAAGCCCAGGCCCAGATGGATTCACCAATGAATTCTACAAAACCTTTAGTGAGGAGCTAATACCAATACTCCTCAAACTCTTCCATGAAATAGAAACAGAGGGAGAAATCCCAAACACATTCTATGAAGCTAATATCATACTCATTCCCAAACCAGGCAAAGATCCAACAAAAAAAGAGAACTACAGACCAATATCACTAATGAACACAGACGCAAAGCTCCTCAATAAAATATTAGCCAACAGGATCCAGAAACTGATCAAGAAAATCATACATCATGACCAAGTAGGCTTCATCCCTCAGTCACAAGGATGGTTCAACATCTGTAAATCAATCAACGAAATTCACCACATAAACATATCTAAAACTAAGAATTACATTGTTATCTCAGTCGATGCCCAAAAAGCCTTTGACAAAATACAACATCCATACCTATTAAAAGCTTTGGAGAGGGGGCTGAGGATATGGCCTAGTGGCAAGAGTGCCTGCCTCATATACATGAGGCCCTGGGTTCGATTCCCCAGCACCACATATAGAGAAAATGGCCAGAAGTGGCGCTGTGGCTCAAGTGGCCGAGTGCTAGCCTTGAGCAAAAAGAAGCCAGGGACAGTGCTCAGGCCCTGAGTCCAAGCCCCAGGACTGGCCAAAATAAATAAATAAATAAATAAAAATAAAAGCTTTGGAGAGAACAGGAATAGATGGAACATTCCTCACAATAAAAGCCATATACAACAGACCAACTGCTAATATCATATTAAATGGAGAGAAACTTAAATCATTCCCCTTAAACTCAGGAACAAGACAAGGATGCCCACTCTCCCCACTTCTGTTCAACATAGTGCTGGAATCCCCAGCCATAGCAATAAGGCAAGAGGAGCACATCAAAGGGATCCATATCGGCAAGGAAGAAATCAAGTTATTCCTATTCGCAGACGACATGATCTTATATCTGAAGGACCCAAAAACTCAGTACCCAAACTCCTACACCTAATAAACCAATTCGGCAAAGTAGCAGGATACAAAATCAATCCACAAAAATCAGCAGCTTTTCTGTACACCAGCAATAGACAAACAGAAAAGGAAATTATGGAAACAATTCCATTTACAGTAGCCAAAAAAAGAATAAAGTACCTAGGGATCAACTTAACCAAGGACGTGACGGAACTATTCAATGAAAACTACAAAAATCTATTAAGGGGGGGCTGGGGATATAGCCTAGTGGCAAGAGTGCCTGCCTCGGATACACGAGGCCCTAGGTTCGATTCCCCAGCACCACATATACAGAAAAAATGGCCAGAAGCGGCGCTGTGGCTCACGTGGCAGAGTGCTAGCCTTGAGCGGGAAGAAGCCAGGGACAGTGCTCAGGCCCTGAGTCCAAGGCCCAGGACTGGCCAAAAAAAAAAAAAAAAAAAAAATCTAATAAGGGAAATCAAAGAAGACACAAGGAGATGGAAAGACTTCCCATGCTCATGGGTAGGCAGAATCAATATAGTAAAAATGGCCATATTGCCCAAATTGTTATACAAATTCAATGCAATACCTATCAAAATCCCAGCCACATTTTTCACTGAAATAGAGAAACCAATCCATAAATTCATATGGAACAGCAAAAAACCTAGAATAGCCAAAGCAATTCTAGGCAAAAAAAATAGTGCAGGAGGTTATCACAATACCAGACTTCAAGCTCTACTACAAGGCCATCATAACACAAACAGCATGGTATTGGTATAAAAACAGATTGGAAGACCAGCGGATTAGAATTGAAGACCCAGAAATAAAACCGCACTCTTGCAGCCAACTGATATTCGACAAAGGAGCTAAAGACATACAATGGAATAAACATAGCCTCTTCAACTACTGGTGCTGGGAGAACTGGGCAGCCATATGCAGAAAATTCAAAGTAGACCCAAGCCTATCACCATGCACCAAGATCAACTCAAAATGGATCAAGGACCTCAACATCAGACCTGAATCCTTGAAACTACTGAAGGACAGAGTAGGAAAGACACTAGAACTTATAGGCACAGGAAGGAACTTCCTGAATAGAGTCCCAGGGGCACAACAAATAGGGGAAAGACTCGACAAATGGGACTACTACAAATTAAAAAGTTTCTGCACAGCTAAGGTCATAGCCACCAAAATAGAAAGACAGCCAATGATATGGGAAAGGATATTTACCAGCACAGCAACAGACAAAGGCCTGATATCGGTCATCTACAGAGAACTCAAAAAACTAAGCCCCTCCAAGCCCAATAAACCTATTAGGAAATGGGCAAAAGAGCTAAAGAGAGACTTCACAAGAGAAGATATAAAAATAGCAAAGAAACACATGAGGAAATGCTCAACATCCCTGCTAGTAAAGGAAATGCAAATAAAAACAACCCTGAGATACCACCTCACCCCAGTTAGAATGGCCTATACTCTGAACTCAGGAAACAACAAATGCTGGAGGGGCTGTGGGGAAAGAGGAACCCTTCTCCATTGTTGGTGGGAGTGCAAATTAGTACAACCACTTTGGAAAACAGTATGGAGGTTTCTCAAAAAGCTCAATATAGACCTACCCTATGACCCAGCCATACCACTCCTAGGCATCTATCCTAAACAGCAAAACCCAAGATATCAAAAAGACATTTGTACTTCCATGTTTATCGCGGCACAATTCACAATAGCCAAAATATGGAAACAACCCAGATGCCCCTCCACAGACGAATGGATCCAAAAAATATGGTACTTATACACAATGGAATACTACATAGCGATTAGGAATGGTGAAATATTGTTATTCGCAGGGAAATGGTCAGAACTCGAACAAATAATGTTGAGTGAGACAAGCCTAGAACACAGAAAACAAAGGGGCATGATCTCCCTGATATATGACTGTTAACAAAGGGAGACGGAGAGACAGTAGAGACCAAGTCTGTGAATACTGTATATGTTCTTGATACATTGTATATTGCATATATGTCTACCTGACCTAGACAAGGGATAGAAAAACAGGTCGTAAGATATCACAAGAAATGTACACACTGCCCTACTATGTAACTGCACCCTCTTTGCACAACACCTTGTAAAAAAATTTATGTTCAATTAATAAAAAAATAGCAAAAAAAAAGATTATAGACATGAGTCGCTCGTGCTTGTCATACAATCAGTTTTACTGTCTGCTGAAACCTGTTCTATGTGGATCAGTGTCATACATCCTGCTTCTAAATTCTCCTCAAACTTTTGTATTAGTCCAGAATCTCATTACACCTGGAACATACTTTCACTAAATTGTACAGGCACTCTCCACATGAAAGTTGTATATATAAATAGAAGGCTTGATTCTAGGTTAAAAAGAAAAAACACTAGCTTCTTAGGGGGAGCATGTCTGAGATAACTAGTAAGAGATGAGCGAAGCTCAAGTCCTCTTCTTCCCCTTTGTTTGTGAAGACGTTGGCCATATCCTGGTATACTGCACACATGAACAGGCTACAGAGCTAGTAAGGCTGAAATTAAGTGTTCCAGATAGTACACAGAACCAGCTAAATAGGGATAATAAGCCAGCGCCGGCAATTCACACTTGTAACCCTAACTACTCAGTAGGCTGAGGTCTGAGGATCACAGTTTAAAGCCAGCCCAGGCAGGAAAGTCTATGAAACTCTCGTGTTCAATTAACCATCAAAGATCTAGAAGAAGAGTTTTTGCTCAAGTGATAGAGAACTAGCCTTGAGTGAATAAGCTAAGGGCCAGCACTCAGGCTCTGAATCCAAGCCCCAATACTCTCTCTGTTTCTCTCTCTGTCTCTCTCTGTCCATCTGTCTGTCTGTCTGTCTGTCTGTCTCTCTCTCTCTCTGTCTCTCTCTCTCTAACACACATGTACACACTCACACATATACATAGAGCCATATCTGGCAACATAAAATGAAAAATAATTTCAGGGCAACATGAACAGTAGAAGTACAATAAAACTAATTACCCACATCCACAGTTTTACAAAAAGACAATGAGTGGTCATTATTGGTGACTCATTTCTATTTTCTTCCTTACAGTTTTCTGTATGTTCTCGGCATTTTAGAGTCAGGATTAATGTTTCTTAAATTTGATGGTTTCTTCTTGTACTACGTCTTTACCACAGGTCAATGGGCATATGAGAGCCAGGTGCCAGCACCCACCACCAGTCCTGTTGCCCTTGCCCACAGATTTTGAGCACAGCCCATACTAATAACTTAGTAAACAGTCTTACGCTAGTGAACCTGTTTTGTGGGTGGGATTCTGAAGCTGTGGTAAGCTGAATTTAGAAGAGACAGTTGGTGGGGGAGAAAAGAAGGAAATGAGGTCTCTCCTTTTGCATCACCAACTCAACCACTAGTAGCTAGACTAGCACCATACAGAAATAAACAGTAATGTCCCAAGGATATTCCAACATCCCTAAATGGGTCCAAACCCTGAAATTTTTCTATTTAGACCTAGGTAGTTGAGCCTGTCTCATCTTTCAGTCACCCTTACTCTGCTACTTGATAACTGCTTCTTCTCCTCCAAATGTTCAGGTCACCACTGCCAACCATTTCTGCTGCTGGCACTGCCCTGTCTTTCACAAGGGGTGGAATGAAAAAGAAGCTTGGTTCTGATGTCCCCATAGAGAACCAGAAAAGTGTCCCCAATCTTGCAAACTGTGCTGCTACCCTCGACTCTCACTCAAGGAATCTGCAATCAACACCAACCCTCATGCTAACCTGCAGGGATGGGGACAGGTTTCCTCTTGGTCCTTCTCCTTCCGTGGCCACAGTTGTCATTTCCAAAGAAACAGGAAGCTGCCACCTGGGCAAGAGCAGCTATTTGGACCCAGACTTTAGGACCTGGGCTCCTAACCAGGTAAAGCCATGTCACTGGTGGCTTCTGATCTCAAATTTCTCCTGCCATTATTAGTCAGGCAGAGGATGACCTATATCATACTGTCCAACCTCTCTGCCTCCACCATCATCCAGAATACAGTACTCTTTGTTCTTTTTAATTTGTACATGGAGAAAACGTATTGTCTTTATTGGAAGACACACCATCTTTTCCTGGGCTACTGCGCCATTTCTACTTCTCTGGGAAATGGCCCCATGCATTTCCCTGCTCCCACCACCCCTTTTCTTTGGAATCACTCATGTTCAACTCTGCATTCCTAAGATTTTCTGGAACCAGAGATGGGAAGGGTTCCAAAAAAAGAAGCAAAGGTGGGGTTGGGAGGGATAGGGGAGAATGATGAAAGGAGCCATATCACCCATCAAGATACATTGTACCCATAAGCTGATGTGCAAAATGGTAACCCATTCATACAAGTAAATGTAATAAAAATATAGTTTTTAAAAAGAGCAGAAGTTTGGTATTATAATTCTTCCAGCACTGTTCTTTCTGCTTAGGATTGTTTTTGCTATTCGGGGTCTTTTATTGTTCCATATGGATTTCTGGATTGCTTCCCCTATTTCATTAAAAAATGGTGTTGGGATATCAATGGGTATTGCATTGAATTTGTAGATAGTCTTTAGCAATATTGCCATTTTGACTATATTAATCCTCCCAATCCAGGAGCATGGGAGGTTTTTCCATTTCTTTAGTTCTGCCTTAATTTCATTTTTCATGTTTTTAAAGTTCTCATCATAGAGGTCTTTCACTTCTTTGGTTAAGGTTATTCCTAGGTATTTTATGTTTTTTGAGGCTATTGCAAAAGGAGTTGCTTTCCTGATTTTGGCCTCAGTCTTCAGGTCATTGGCATATAGAAAGGCCGTTGATTTTTGAGGGTTTATTTTATATTCTGCTACTTTGCCAAAGTTTTGGAACAGCTCTAGTAGCTTGGGAGTAGAGTTTATGGGGTTCTTTAGGTATAGGATCATGTCATCTGCGAAGAGAGAGAGTTTAACTCATCTTTTCCTCTTTGGATCCCCTTTATGTTTTCTTCTTGCCTAAATGCTCTGGTTAGGAATTCTAGTACTATGTTGAAGAGGAGGGGAGAGAGCAGACATCCCTGTCTTGCTCCTGATTTTAAAGGGAATGGCTTTAGCTTTTCATCATTTAGAATTATGATTGCTCTTGGTTTGTCATAGACTGCCTTTATTATATTCAGGAGTGTTCCCTGGAATCCCAATTTTTCCAGGGCTTTTAGCATAAATGGGTGCTGGATTTTATCGAATGCCTTTTCTGCATCCAGAGATATAACCATGTGATTCTTTACCTTGCTTCTGTTGATGTGGTGGATTACATTAATTGACTTGTGTATATTGAACCAATTTTGTATCCCTGGGATGAATCCACTTTGATCATGATGTATGATTTTTTTTTTTGATGACCAGTTGAAGTCGATTGGCCAGAATTTTGTTGAGGATTTTTGCATCAATGTTCATCAGGAAAATCGGTCTATAGTTCTCTTTCCGTGATGAGCCCCTGCCTGGTTTTGGGATGAGGGTTATAATGGCCTCATAGAATGTGTTTGGTAGTGAACTTTCTCTTTCAATTTCATTGATGAGTTTGAGAAATATTGGTGTGAGTTGTGTTTTGAAGACCTTGTAGAATTCTGCTGTGAATCCATCTGGACCTGTGCTTTTGTTGGATGGAGATCACTTATTGCCGTATCTTATTTCAATGCTGAATATGGGTCTGTTTAGAAGGTTTAAATATTTATGGTTGAGTTTGGGAATATCAATTTTCAAACTTCAAGCTGTATTTTAAAGCTATAGTAATAAAAACAGCTTGGTATTGGCACCGGAACAGGCCTGAAGACCAATGGAACAGAATTGAAGAACCAGAAATGAACCCACAGAACTACGCCTACTTAATCTTTGATAAAGGAGCTAAAAAAAAATAGGATGGAAGAAAGATACCTCTTTAACAAATGCTGCTGGCAAAACTGGTTCAACACCTGCAACGAACTAAAACTAGATCCTTATATATCACCCTGCACCAAAATCAATTCCAAATCGATCAAAGACCTCGAAACTAAAACAGATACCCTGAAAGTACTAAAAGAAGGAGTAATAGAAACACTTGGGCTCCTTGGCACAGGACGGAACATCCTTAACAAAGACCCAGAAATGCTACAAATCAAAGAAAGGATGGACAGATGGGACTGCATCAAACTGCAGAGCTTCTTCAGGACAAAGGACATAGCTTGCAAGACAAACAGAAAGCCCACAGACTGGGAAAAGATCTTTACCGGTCATACAATGGACAAAGGCCTCATATCTAAAATATATGGAGAACTAAAAAAATTAACTTCTTCCAAAACAAAACCTCAAAGAACCAACAGCCCCCTCAACAAGTGGGCTAAAGACTTAAAAAGAGACTTCTCTGATGAGGAAATGAGAATGGCTAAAAAACATATGAAAAAATGCTCTACATCACTGGCCATAAAAGAAATGCAAATCAAAACAACATTGATGTGTGGTGAACAGCAACCCGAGTAGAGAGAGCTAACAAAGAATATTGCTCATAAAGTTTACTTGCACATATGAAAATACAATTAGGTTATTAATATGGAGAAGATAACATGACATCCTACATAATTTCATAGAAAAATCCATTCTGTGCCTATTAGGTAACATAATGAATTCTACTGAATAACCAACAAAAAATATTGTCTCTAAAGTAAACATAATTGTCTGCCTACTGAAAAAAATAGTCAATATGTTTAATGAAATTAACAGCAAGATAAACTTAGAAATAAGACTACTCAGTAAATTTTTAATTTGTCATTGAAATCAATTATTTTAGAATAAGTCTCTTTCAAAAGTGTTACGTTTGATTTTAGATAATCAATCTCTTGTTTGTGTGTATTTAAAATAAAGGTAATCTTAATGGCAAAAAGTAATTATAAAATAATATTATTCACAGGGAAATGGTCAGATCTTGAACGAATAATGTTGAACTAGACAAGCCTAGAGCACAGAGGACAAAGGCGCATGGTCTCCCTGATATGTGGTTGTTGGAGGGGGAGGGGAGAACAGTAGAGATCATATCTGTAAAACAACAAAATTCTTTTCAAATGGTATTTCTACATATTTTGGTCAGCGACTTTACATCATGTCTCTAAAACCAAACAATTACTAAATAAACATAAAAAGGTCTAGGATAGACCTGCCAGGAGCACAATAGCTCAACAGCTACATACATACGATTATATAAGATGAGGCTAAGCAAAATGAACTCCAAGAGATGGAAACAGTAGGATTTTACTGTTGTCAATGTTTAATGTACTATGTGAATTTCCTTTGATGTACCCCCTGTGGTCACTGTATATGATTCTGGTATACTGGATATTGTATATATGCTTATCTGAACTGGGGAAGGGAAAGAAAAATGAAGGAGGGTGTAACAAATATGACAAGAAATGTACTCACTTCCTTATTATGTAACTATACCCTCTCTGTACATCACCTTATCAATAAAATTTAATTTAAAAAAATTGAGATTCTACCTCACCCCAGCAAGAATGTCCTTTATCAAGAAAACTAACAATAATAAATGTTGGAGAGGATGTAGCCAAAAGGGAACCCTACTTCATTGTTGGTGGGAATGTAAACTGGTTCAGCCACTCTGGAAAATGGTATGGAGATTCCTCAGAAGGCTAAATATAGAGCTCCCCACCCAGCAGCCCCACTTTTGGGCATCTACCCAAAAGACCACAAACAAGACCACACTAAAGCCACCAGCACAACAATGTTCATCGCAGCACAATTTGCCATAGCTAGAATATGGAACCAACTCAGATGCCCCTCACTAGATGAATGGATCAGGAAAATGTGGAATCTTATGCCTCACTCAGAAAGAATGACATTGCCCCATTCATAAGGAAATGGAAGAACTTGGAAAAATTATACTAAGTGAAGTGAGCGAGACCCAAAGAAGCATGGACTCTATGGTCTCCCTCATAGGAAATAATTAGCACAGGTTTAGGCTAGTCACAGCAGAAGATCACAAGAGCCTAATAGCTATGCCCTTATGAATGCATAAGATGATGCTAAGTGAAATGAACTCCATGTTATGGAAACGACTGTTATATCACTGTTGTAATTACTTTCAACCTGCCGTGTGAAACCGTAGCTTCTATTGTTGATGATCCTCTTGTATCCCCTTCCTGTGATTGTACCCACACTATTGCTGTATCTTATCTGAGTACATTGGAAACTGTATATACTGGTATTAGAACTAGGAAAGTGAAAGGGAATATCAAAATCAAGAGACAACGCATAAAAAGACAAATGATTACAAAATCAATACTTGCAAAAGTATTTGGTGTAAACCAGCTGAACAACTCATGGGGGGAGAGGGAAAGGGGGAGAGGGGGAATAAGGTAGGAGATAACAAACAGTACAAGAAATGTATCCAAGGCCTAACGTATGAAACTGTAACTTCTCTGTAAACCTCTTTGACAATAAATAAGAAAAAAAAGAAGCAGAGTAGGAGTAAATTCTCATACTTGCTAACAATATTCTGTTATTCTTATTTTTCACATAAACATGTATTCATTTTCTTTTTGGATATGATAGAACTATTTTCATTTAAGAAAAAAGATTCATTATTTCTATAGGCATGTATCAGAAGCAATAGTTTTCAAGACTTAATGAGTTTTATATAAAAGACTCAAGACCATCTTAATGTTCCCTACATCTTATCACCTGACAATCACTTTCTGAGAGTTTATATATCTGGTAATATGCTATGACCAAGTAGGCTTTATTTCTGGATTACAAAGGCAGCTCAATGTTGGGAAGTCTTTTATTCAGTTATTTACTTATTCAAAACATTTACTGAACACCTACTGTCTGCTGGGTATTGTTCTCAATGTAGTGGCTACAGCAAATGAGAAAAGCTGTCCTCAATCTCTAATCCATGACCCTTAATTCTAGTGAAAGAGAAAAGCAAATAACGAGATCAACGAAATGTATAGAATACTGATTAAGCACAAAAGAGGAAAAAATGAAAGGCAGGAAAAGATAACCAGAAATCAAGATAGATTGAACTTTTAGAAAAGATGGCTCATTAGAAAGTTATCTTTGAGGGCTGGGGATATAGCCTAGTGGCAAGAGTGCCTGTCTCGGATACACGAGGCCCTAGGTTCGATTCCCCAGCACCACATATACAGAAAACGGCCAGAAGCGGCGCTGTGGCTCAAGTGGCAGAGTGCTAGCCTTGAGCGCGAAGAAGCCAGGGACAGTACTCAGGCCCGGAGTCCAAGGCCCAGGACTGGCCAAAAAAAAAAAAAAAAGTTATCTTTGAAAATGTGATACATATACATTATGGAGTATTATTCGGCCATAAAGAAGAAAAAAAAAATGTCTGTTTGCAGAAAAATAGATGGAACTATAGATCATTATGGTAAGCAAAATAGCCAAACTCAGAAAGACAAGTGTTGCATGCTTATCTTCATCTGAAATTTTTCTTTAAAAAAATAAAAGCCATGATAATAGGAGTACTGTTAGCAAAGTAGAAGGATATAGAATAAGGGAAGAAGAGAAATGGAAGAATAATAGAGTGTGTATATGATCAGAATATATTACATATAGGTTTGAAAATGTAACAATGAAGAGATTACTTTGTACAATGAATATATACCACACATGTAATGTATATATTATATATGTAACATGAAGAAAGTTTGCCTTTGAGAAAACCTAAACTTAGTAAGGAATATATGATCTTATATGGGAGAAGATCATCCTAGACAGGATGCAGGCAAACACAAACAGCCTATGAAGGAACTAGTCCAGATATATCAAGGAAGTCAGATGACTAGTGAGAGAAAACAATAGAAAATAAGGCAGAAATATAACAAGGTTTGAGTATAGTATGTAGGTCCTTGTGAATTTTAGTAAGAACATTTGTATTTACTGTAACCAACACAAGGAGGGAGGTGGAGAGTTTGAACTAAGCGCAACATGTCCGGATGTTTGAGAATAAACTATAGAGTGACAAGAATAATAGAGAGGGCTGGGAATGTGGCCTAGTGGCAAGACTGCTTGTCTCCTATACATGAAGCCCTGGGTTCGATTCCTCAGCACCACATATATAGAAAATGGCCAGAAGTGGCACTGTGTCAGAGTGCTAGCCTGTAGCAAAAAAGAAGCCAGGGACAGTACTCCAGACCTGAGTTTAAGGCGGAGGAGGAGGAGGAGGAGGGGGAGGGGAGGGGAGGGAGAGGAAGGGGAGGGGAGGGGGAAGGGGAGGGGAGGGGGAGGGGGAGGGGGAGGGGGAGGGGGAGGGGGAGGGGGAGGAGGAGGAGGAGGAGGGGAAGGAGGAGGAGGAGGGGGAGGGGGAGGAGGAGGAGGAGGAGGAGGGGGAGGAGGAGGGGGAGGAGGAGGAGGAGGAGGAGGAGGAGGATAGAGACACTGGTCTATGTGTATCATTCATTACAAAATCAAACTGGTGATGAAAAATTCCCTTACAGTCAAAGCATTTGATAAAGTGAACAATTCTTTATTTAAAAATGAATAGTAAAATAGAAATAGATGAAAAGTCATTTATGTATTAAAACTTCACATGTAATTTAATTATTCATTATTGGTTAAATTACAAAGAAAATGTTCTTAACCTAATAAAGAATATATCCTAACTTCACTCATCTGGCAAATTCATTACTTCCCTGTGAGCTACCAACATCACAGAACTTATAACTTACCTCCATTCACAAATTTCTTCAAAAAAGAAGAGACATAAAAATTACAAAAGCAGAAGTTAAAGATGGTCTTCACACAGTGAGATACGCCATATGCCTAGACAAATCAAAAGCATCATTTAAAAATTATTGCAATAATACAGGTCACAAAAATTTACAAACACAATAAATATACAATAATACATTTCCTCTTAAACAGAAAATTATCTACCAGAAGTTGTAATTCAAAAAATAGCATTTGATCCAGAATGACTTGGAAATACTTGAGAAAAATTTAGCTCATAAAGCAAATTTTTTACTGAAGAAATTTACAAAATTTGATTAAAAATATTAAAATGGAATGGAGTAAAATGAAGTTTACAAGTCATATTCCTGGAGAGGAAATTTCAATTTTCAGATGTAAACATTCATAGCTCAAGTGCTATGCCTGTATGAACACACAAGATGATGCTAAGAGAAATGAACTTCAAGTTATGGAAACAAGTGGTATATCACTGTTGTAGTTATTTTCAACATGCCATGTGAAACTGTACCCTTCTTTTTTTCTCTTTTTTTCCATATTCTCTTCCAGTGTATTTACCCTGGATATCACTGTAACTGATTTTAGGAGCCTGGATATTGTATATACGTGTATTGGAACTAGGAAGGGGAAAGAGAATACCAAAATCAAGAGACAAAGGATAAAAAGACAAAACAATGCAACAGCAATACTTACAAAACTATATGGTGTAAACTAACTGTAAAACTCATGGGAGGAGAGGGAAATGGGGAGGGGGAGGGGGGAAAATGAAGGAGGAGGTAACAAGTTGCATAATAAATGTATTCACTGCCTTATGTATGAAATTGTAACCCCTCTGTACTTCACTTTGACAATAAAAAAGATGTTAACATTCCTTGTTTGTCTTCAGATTTGCTGCAATTATTGTACAAGTTCCAATGTCTATTTCTTTCACTATTGTCATTCAATTTGAAACTTGATTAATAAGTACAGATTCACTTGTAAATATGTGCATAAAAACAAAGTAGAAATTGTTAGCAGTGGCGTGGAGTGAAAAAGACAGAAAAAGATGTTTTCACTGTATTCTTTATATATTTCCTATTATTTTGATTTGTTTTCTTGTGCTGAAGACTGAACACAGAGCCCCAAACATGCCAGGCTAGATTGGGTTTCTGCCATTGAACTATATCTTCAGCCTTGCTTTGAATATTACCAGAAAAAGTCCTAATATATACCACTACACACATAGTTTTGTCACTTTGGCCCATTATATTGTCACATAATATCTGGGAAATGAGTCACACATCCCTGAAGAGACTGGTGAGACTGACTTCTTATTCTGTCTTCCAAACTGCACTGACCCACATATGCAGTCATAAAATAAATCTAAGAGATAAATACAAATTCCAGATGGTCCACTACATTGGCCAGGTAAGACTGCCTATTCTATGTTAGTCAGTACAACCATTAAGTACTGACTACTGCTTGAATCTAGGTATATATTTGACTGAGTAAGCATCAAGGTATATATAGACTGGCAGGTGGTGACCTTGAAGCAAGTCAGGCTCTTCTTGGTATCCTGGAGTTGAGGCCAGAGATGAGAAGAAGCAAGGTGTACTTCTTAGCTCATGATGTTAGGATAAACATTCCCAAGGACACTGTGAACAATGACACACAGCACGCAGGCCCAGTAACCAATCAAGCTTCATGAAAATCCTCAGGGGTAGATGAGAACACAAATCTCTTCTACACATTGTTTACTTGCCATTACTAGAATATGAGGGATAAAGAGCAAGGGCCAAAGCCAGCACCTTTGCTACCTGTCCATGTATAATTGTGAAGTCACCAACACTCAGATTTCTGGATGCAGGGAGAATAGAGGGCCTGGAATATAAAAGGGAATAGTCGTAGGACAGCACTTTTCACCCTCTTGATAGTGTAGGGAGTATTGCAATGTCCTGTACTTTTCACACTATTGGCTTTCCTTAAACTAGAACTTAACCTATGGACAGATATTCAAAACTATTATGGCTACAGTCATCAGATTTCAGGAGATTCACACAGCAGTCAGCAATGCTTTATAAATATTAAATAAGTAAGTTTCTCTGACAAAACAAGATCATATATTTATCTAACTTAAAATCTATCTCAGCAGGTGTAAAAAGTAGGATATCATGTGCCCAAAACAGATAAAATAGGACAACTGGACCTATCCTCATGGACCAATTTATAAATCATATGGAAATATGTTTAATTTCATTATGAAAAAATTTGTTTTTAGGTGTTCAAATACCTCAGTGTGTTATGGAAGCTATTTCCTATGCAACCAATAGAAATCGATTTCTATGTGGTAACATTAACTACAATTAATGATGCTTTTTTATACAAATGGAAAATAGTCTTTCTTTTTCTTTAACAAACCATGCCTGCCTTTTGTTATCATCTCCTACACTTAATTCTAGTTTTGTAATACTTTCTTCCTGTAGAAGAGTTAATGGTTTTAAAAACAAATCAGGAATATTCTAGAAGTATAAATCTCTCACACTCATTCCTTGAGTCCTTTGTGACACCAATGCCTTATTTTTATCAGAGCAGAAACTTAACTGCAAGGGCAAAGGGTGTAACTAATAAAGAGTTGGAGGTGGAGTGAGGCAAGAGCATCTGCTAGCCCAGGAAAAGGTTAAAAAAAAAGTCCAAAAGAACAAATAAAATAAAATAAAAGTTAGCAATAGCTCTTTGAGAAGATGCACCACCTCCCCAGGAATCAGAGAAAGGCATATTCTTACAGGGGAAGGTGTGCTTTGGGCCTCCTGGACTACAGAGCCAAGGATGAGTGACAGGACCTGATGTGGTGGGGGTGAGGTGGGAGTGGGAATAAAGGAGGGGGCTTCTGCTCTCGGTGGGAGTGGAAATTGGGGGATCCAAGCTTACTGGCGACGCAGCCCTCACGTGACCAGAAGCTGACGTGGGCAAAGATACTTAAAGCTCTGACCGCCAGCCCTTGTCTTCCATCGGGTACCAACCTCCTCAGTTGCACTCCATACGGCTGGGCGTGGAGGAGGAGGAGGAAGAGGAGGAGAAGTAGGAGGAGAAGAAGGAGGAGGAGAAAATTATCCCAGATCCGGGCAGGTGGGTGAATGTAGACACGGCCTGGGACTTCTTGGATAGGAGTAGACTAGGGCTGGGGACGCCTCTGCCTCGCCCGCTCTGGGTGGACTATTCAGACCCCCGGCCCTCCGATACAGTTCGTTTGGGTGGGCGACCACAGGGAGGAGGACTGAAAAAAAGTCTAAAAACGCTCACTGAAAAATCCGATTGCTTCTTCTACTGGTCGTTTTTTTTTCCCTCACCCCTTTTGTTTTTGATACTCAGGCCTGCACCCATACTCGGTCCTGTTTGCAGAGCAGCAAAGAGAAATAAACGTGGCAGCCGCGCATATAAGGCCAGCGGGGAGGTTGGGAATGGGTGATGGGGGGCGGGAAAGCAATTTGGAAACAATCTGAACATTTCACTGGCACCCTGGATTTTCTGACACCTCCCGTTACCAACGACCCCGCCCTCTCTCCTCCCCGGGCCAGCCCCTTGGGGGTGCTAGGAAATGGGTGTGCCACCTTCTCTAAGAGGGATGGCTGGTTTGGTGCTATCTGGGCTTCACAGGAGATGGGGGGTGGGTGGAGGTGAATCTAGTATTAGATCGCCGCGCTGACTCCAACACTGCTTTCCAGATACCTCCGGCCCGCATAGCCCTTCACCCTCGTCTTTTTTGTCGTGAAAAAGGAAATCGGGTATGCTAGAAGGAGAAATGGCGGTTTTTGGAGGATTTGGGTGGAGGGTGGGAGGCGGAGCCCAGAGCAAAGAAGCCTTGGAAAATCACGATTCTGAATCTACGAAGCCAGAGCCCTTGTTCTGCGGACTGATGCTAGACCTAGAGGCCGGGGAGTGAAGAATGGCTGACAATAGAAGGGAGATCACAGAATTTTCTGGCGAGAACGCCCCTTGCTGCCGCGGCTGCTCCAGCTTTGCCTGCACCCTCGCCCCGCCCTCTCCCACCGTGGCCTGCGGTGCAGGAGAAGGGGTGTGGCGGGAAGAAATGGCGGCCGGGGGCGGGGCAAAGTGGAAGGAGGGGTTGAGGGAAGAGCTTGTACGCAAACGGGTACAGGTTTTGGGGTGGGATGTCAGGAGTGAAAAGCCGTAAATTCTTAGGAATTTATAGGCGAGATCGTTCCACATTCTGGTTTTATAAAAACTCAAAAGCAATTACTGGGACTCCGCTCCTGGGTGCTGATTGTCCACCAGGCATTCTGTCTGCAGTCCATGTATCTGCCCTTCACGTCGACCCTTAGCCTGAAGCTCTAACTGAACTGAAGGAAGGAGAAAAAGCCTCTCTGAATTTTCGAAGGTTAGTATTTGGCATGGAAACTGGGTGAGGAATCCCGGGTGTGGGTGTGGCAGAAACCAGAGCAGAGTTCTGAACCAGTGAATCCTACTGCATTTTCTTTCTACCACACCTCTGCCCAGCCAGTACTTTTTGGTGCAAGACAGGGGGTGTGGCATCTGCTTTTTTAGTTAATTGGTAAGGAAAACAGGTAAGGAGAAAAAGGAAAAGCTGGGTGAGGGAGACTTTTTGGCTCACAGGAATGTAAGTCAAGAAAAAAATAACCAGAATCTGTCCACCAAAGCCTCAAAAACACCCTTTCTGTGATCTGTCTATAGGTCTATTGGACTTTTAGGCGCTGTGTACCTGCAGGCACCGTGGAAAAGAGCAAACTGGTATGTGCTTGAGCTTGAGCACTGTCTAGGGCCATTTGGTTGGGGGTAGAACCATCTAAGCAGAATCAGAGATTTCCTGCTCTCCACCAGCCTTCCATACCATTGCACTCCCTCATTTAGGGTCAGGGAAATTGCAGGCATTGTCCCTGAGAGGACAACCTATTCTTGAAGATATGACCGGGCCTCTAAATCAGTAAATACAGGCCTTGGCACCTGTGTCTAGATGGTAGACTACCCACCTACCATTGTGTCCCCAGATTCCTAAGTTGGCCTTGTTAGAAACAGTGAGCCAGGGGCTGGGAATATGGCCTAGTGGCAAGAGCGCTTGCTTCCTACACATGAAGCTCTCGGTTTGATTCCCCAGCACCACATATATGGAAAACAGCCAGAAGGGGTGTTGTGGCTCAGGTGGCAGAGTGCTAGCCTTGAGCGGGAAGAAGCCAGGGAAGGTGCTCAGGCCCTGAGTCCAAGGCCCAGGACTGGCAAAAAAAAAAAAAAAGAAAAGAAACAGTGAGCCAGTGTGCTAAGCTTCATTCAAACATGTACCCCTAGGTCCTGTGCAGCTACAAAGCCTTGGCAGAACTCAAGACCTGAGCTGAAGACCCGCACTTTGATGTGAACTAATCTCATTTGGGCAGGCAGTTCTACACCGTGGATCAGAGTATCACCCCAGCTGTACCATGAGTCGCGTTCGGGATGCTGGCTGTGTAGCTGCAGGGATAGTGATTGGGGCTAGTGCCTGGTACTGTGTCTACAAATATACCAGGGGAAAAGACCAGAAGAAGAAGAAACTGGCTAAGCCCAAGAACCGAGCTGCAGCAGGAACTGGATCCAGGGCTAGAGCTGGGATAAAGACTGGATTCACAATTGACCTTGGGCAAGAATTCAATTCCCCCATGTCACTAAGTGTTGGGGAAGAGGACCAGGCCCAAGATGAAGCCTCTGCTCTTGATATGGCAGGATCTGAGGCAGTTCTTCCAGCTGTATCCAGCACAGCATTTCAAACTGGGACAGGAAGTCAGACCCAGGAGGGAGATGAGGTAGGGGTTAAGCCTAAAACTGAATCAGTAGTTCGGGCTGTAGCAACCTCTGCAGTGAGACCACTTGTTAGGGCGGCAGAGGCTGTCATAGCTGCAGAGGTCCCCACGATAGGTGATGCTCCCAAAGTGTCAGAAACTCCCAGGACAACAGAGGTTTCTGGGCCCAGAACCCCTCCCAAGGCAGCAGCAGCTTCTGGGGCAGGAACTGTTCTCAGAGTAGTACCATCTCCTGGGGCAGCAACACTTCCCAAGGCAGCAGTGCCTTCTGGGGGAGCAGTGCCTCCTGGGGGAGCAATGCCTCCCAGGGCAGCAGCACCTGCCAGGGCACCTGCTGGGGCAACAGAACCTCTGGGGGCAACTGCACCTCCTAGAGCTGCAGCGCTTCCCAGGACAGTAGCACCTAGCAAGGCAGCAGCACCTAGCAAGGCAGCAGCACCTCCCAGGGCAGGAACATCTTATCACATGCCATCAGCAGAGGTTGTGGAAGTTCCTCGGGTGGCAGTGCCTATTGAGGGCACTAGGACTTCAGGAAAGGTACCGGTAGCCGTGGCTGAGGCATTTATCCCTGTAACACCTGCTGGAGCAGCAGCACCTGCTAGTGCTGTGACTACAGAGGCTCCTGGGACTTCAGGGACCCTTAGAACAGCAGCAGTTGCCAAGAAAGCAACCCCTGGGGCTCATACTGGGGCTATACCTAAGGCTGGGCCAGCTACTGGAGCTGTGCCCAAAGGTGGTGCCAAAGGTGGAACTAGGTCCCGGAATGGAGGCAAGGGCAAGAACAAGAAAAATAAGGTTGAGGTAGATGAATTAGGGATGGGGTTCCGCCCTGGGGATGGGGCTGCAGCAGCCGCTGCAGCTTCTGCTAATGGAGGACAGGCTTTCTTAGCAGAAGTCCCTGATTCTGAGGAAGGGGAGTCCGGGTGGACTGACACAGAGTCAGATTCAGACTCTGAACCTGAGATGCAGCACAGAGGAAGGGGGAAAAGACCTGTTGCAATGCAGAAACGCCCCTTTCCTTATGAAATTGATGAGATTCTGGGTGTCCGGGATCTCAGGAAAGTCCTTGCCTTGCTTCAGAAATCTGATGATCCCTTTATCCAACAAGTAGCTTTGCTCACCCTGAGCAACAATGCCAATTATTCCTGTAATCAAGAGACAATTCGCAAGTTAGGAGGCCTCCCGATTATTGCAAACATGATCAACAAAACTGATCCTCACATTAAGGAAAAAGCCCTAATGGCCATGAATAACCTGAGTGAAAATTATGAAAACCAGGGCCGGTTGCAGGTGTACATGAATAAAGTGATGGATGATATCATGGCCTCTAACCTGAATTCAGCAGTACAAGTAGTTGGACTAAAATTTTTAACAAACATGACTATTACTAATGACTACCAGCATCTGCTCGTCAATTCCATTGCAAACTTTTTCCGATTGTTATCTCAGGGAGGTGGAAAAATCAAGGTTGAGATACTGAAAATACTTTCAAATTTCGCCGAAAATCCAGATATGCTAAAAAAACTTCTCAGTACCCAAGTACCATCATCATTTAGTTCCCTCTATAATTCTTATGTGGAATCAGAAATTCTTATTAATGCTCTCACTCTCTTTGAGATTATCTATGACAATCTAAGAGCAGAGGTGTTCAACTACAGAGAATTCAACAAAGGTTCCCTCTTTTACTTATGCACTACATCTGGAGTGTGTGTTAAGAAAATCCGAGCCCTGGCAAATCATCATGACCTCTTGGTGAAAGTGAAAGTTATAAAGTTAGTGAACAAATTCTAATTGCTCTGTGTTTTCTTAAATGACTTGAATTTCTTGGTTTTGTGGTCGGGAAGTATTGAAAATTGGAAGTTACTATTTATCCGCTTGTTCAGATACTAAAGGGATCTTTTCAGCTGCCAGTTTTGAATAATGTATCACCCAGAGTGTTGTTATCTGTGACAGTCACCAGCTTTAAGCTGAACCATTTTATGAATACCAAATAGTCCTCTTGTACTGAAAACACATTTGTGACTTTAATTTGCTGCTTGGATGGAATGTTTTTACTGGTTCCTTTATGTGAATTGATTGTGAACCTGTCTATGATTGGCCTACTCTGCTTGTTTTGACTTGAATATATCCACCAAAGACTTCGTGTATCCTCAATAAAAGTGTATGTTTCAGATGACAATAAATTGTTCACATGCTTGAATTAAAAGCTAGCTTAAATGATTAAAACAAACATAAACACAGACAGAACTAACAGTACCTGAACATTTGCTTGTTGTCAGATATATGCTGTCTGATGAAGTGAAGCAGAGTTTTCTGAGAAAACCTTAATAAAAAAGGGTACACTTTAGATGGGACTGAAAAGTGACATAGAAGGGCAGTCCAGAATGGGGAAATGGCTTGAAGAAAGGCATGGAGGTGGGAACTCTGTTCTTAAGATAGGAAGCTTGGATAGTATGCTTGGAAAAGAAGTTGTGAGAGGAGTGATGAGAAATAAAGATGGTAATTCAGAATGAGGAAATTTTCAAAGAAGATTTTGAATCCCAAGATGAGATATTGAAATATTTGGACATATTCTAGGAAAAATGAAAAATTAAGGAAAGGAAAAATAAACTGAGAGAGAGCAACAATAGGTGTGACATTGTCCAAAAAATATATTCATTACCTGACTTATTTAACTGTAACCCTTCTGTATATCACCTTTCTAATAAATAAATAAACATAGTTTCATATGTATACATATATATATGTGTATATGAAAAAAAGAAAAGGAACAATAAACTGGCAGCAATGTGCCAGAAGTACTGAAACTGGAGTGGCCATGGGGGTAGAGACTGGAAACTAGAACATTGCGTAGAAATTTATAATAAACTAAGAATAAAAAAATGAAAAGTAAGACAAAGTTGTTACTAAAGGAAATGTTATGGTATGCCAATTGTAGGAGATGTACAGGAATGGGAAAGCACCAAGATCTGCCATCTGACACTTCACTGTGGACCAATAAAGAGGTAATGTTGTATGATCTGTTGCAAGGGAGGGAAAGAACCTGCTGTCATAAAGTTATATGGGGATAGTACATTTGCCAAATGAGCTCTTATTTGGAATGGGAAAAAAAATCAGCATGGCAGAGTGTTGGAACAGACTACTGGCTGGCTTCCTAAGGCTAGAGGTATAAGTTGGCCTTCCTTTGAAAGAAAAGAAAGGCCTTTCTTGAAATGTTTACCATCACTCCTGAGTTACCTTAAAAGCAAGTCTATCTTCCTTCTTACTATCTCTAGCCCATGAAGCAAAGAAAGGAAGATTCCTAGAGGGTTTCCCAAGCACAGCTTTTATTTCTGATCATCTTAATTATTTTTTGCCAGTCCTGGGCCTTAGACTCAGGGCCTGAGCACTCACTGTCCCTGGCTTCTTTTTGCTCAAGGCTAGCTAGCACTCTGCCACTTGAGCCACAGCACCACTTCTGGCCGTTTTCTGTATATGTGGTGCTGGGGAATTGAACCCAGGGCTTCATGTATATGAGGTAAGCACTCTTGCCACTAGGGCATATACCCAGCCTAGTCTTAAATTTTATGGAGATGTATTGGTACGTTATGGGAGAACTCGAAATAGGAACTGGAATAGAACCATAGATAGATAGAGAACAAATTGGTGTTTTCTACTGGAGGAAAACTTGTTGATCTTCCTAAGAAGCTTTAAAGATATATGTGCTATTTATCTAAACATTTTAGTTGTAAACATTTTAATTTTTCCCTAAGAAAATATTCTAATTATACACAGAGGGATATACAAATCTATTCATTATTGTTTCCAAGAGAGGAAAACTAGAAGAAACTTACGTGTGTAACACCCTACTTTGACTAACAACACATGGTGTGTTTTATTCATATTCATGAAGTATAGTCAGACACCGGTGGCTTACTCCTGTAATCCTAGCCACTCAGGAGGTTGAGGTCTGAGGATTGTGGTTCAAAGCTAGCCCAGAAAGAAAAGCCCTTGTGAGACTCCAATTAACCACTCAAAACTGGAATTAGCACTGTGGCTCACAGTAGCTCAGGGACAATACACTCAATTCAAGCCTCACAACTGACATAACTGACGTGTGTGTGTGTGTGTGTGTGTGTGTGTGTATCATAAATAGAGAGGAGGTAGAGATGTAGTTCTATGATAGAATGCTTGCCTAGCATGTGTTAGGTTCTGCTTTCAAACCCCAGGTCCCTCTAAATCATGGTGACTAGTTAGTACACTAAACTATTTGAAAATTACTCTGTTCTGACCAAACCAAAAATGACTATGTGAGGTAATGTATATGTTAATTAGATTGATTTAACCATTCCATAATGTAAACACACATTAGAAAAATCATGTTGTACCCCACAAATGTAGAAACTATTTGTCAATAACAAATTTAAAGGAACCCTGATTTACTTTTTTTGCCAGGGCCTGGTCACTGTCCCTGAGCTTCCTTTGCTCAAGGTTAGCACTCTACCACTTAAGCCACTTCCAGCTTTTCCTGTCTATGCAGTACTGAGAAATCGAATGCAGGACTTACTGCATGCTAGGGAAGGATTTTACCACTAAGCTGCATTCCCAGCCCTGTAACGAACTTTTATAGAGACCTTAAAAGTTATTCACTATGTATAAGGTCCTAAGTTATAGCTCACGCCTCTAATGCTAGCTACTCAGGAGGCTGAGATTCAAAGATCATGATTCGAAGCCAACCTAGAGAGTCAAATCTGAGAGACTCTTATGTTGTACGAAATATATCCAGAATACTCAAATCTGCAGAATCAAGGATCTAGTCTTCTCCAGTCTTGTGACTCTTCCACCTCAATGCCTGGCTTTTATACTGTTTTGTAACTACCTTGGTCCAGAAGTCATTCACATTATTTTTATATCTAATATCTTGTCTGTAGTTAGTCATATAGTCCCAATCTACCTACAAAGAAGGCTGAGAGAACTAGTGCAAAAGTCATTTGGGATGTACTATCGGTGCCATGCTCTAGTAATAAAAGTAAGATGAAAAATGTAAGTAGACAAATGGATAGTCTTAGAAAGATAGACTTAAAGAAACAATATACTCCAACATTGTCACCCAAAGTCAATGGAGAAAAGATGGACTGTTAGTATATGGTATCAGAAAGACTATCACCATTCAAATACAAATAAAACTGGGCCATTCCTTAGTACCAAGTATAAATTGGGACTGTAGAGAGTAAAGGATGTGAAGATGAAAGCAAAATGTATGAAATTAACAGAGAAAGAATATATGAAGATATATTTGTATCCTGGAATTAAACAATACCTTAGAAAAGAAGACTGCGAATGTAATTCACTGATATAACATCTACTTAGCATCTGCAGCGCCCTAGGTTTGATGTTTGGCATCATAAAAAAAATGTAGACATCACAAGACAAATGACTAAACATTAACAAATTTGGTTGCATAAAAATAATTTCGGTACAGCAAAGGATGCCATGATCAAAGTTCATTGATAACAGAAAAATCGATTTTTAATTTCTTTAGGGAGGAACTAATAGCTAACATATTCACAGTATTTTTGCAAATCCAAAACAAAAGAAGAACTCACTACCCTAAATTGGTGACATATATGCAAATCATGTCTTGGGAAGTGGAAAACAAAATTCTTACAAGTAGCTGAAGAGATGTTCAAGTCATTATTCAGATAAATGATCATTAAAATGCAATACATTTATATCAATTCTACTGTCCAAACTACAAAGCTGGGGTATATCAATTGTTGCTAAGAATGTGGAGATAGAGGAAAATATTGCTGGCTGTAGTTTAGGCTTGAGCTGCTATCCCAAAAAGCAGTCTTGCAGTACTTAAATTAATTATACATATACCCTGTGGCCCAACAATCCTATTGCTTTTATATATGTATTACAGATCATTTCACACATTGGTCCTTAAGGGGATATGCATGAGGATATTAATTACAGTACTTGAAGTAATGGGGAGTTGAAAGCAGAACAGATTCCATTTCTAAGAAAATAAAGAAGTAAATTAATGTAGGTGATTAAATTTAGGTGATCACTAGTCCATTATGCTTAAGTAGAGAATAGGCTAGATGTGCACAGACTAACATGAGTAAATCTGAAAACACACACAAGCCCACAACCAGGTAGGGATAAACAGGATGAATTCCATAGCACCATATTATTATCTAAATTCTAAATTTAATATATAAATGTCAGTAAAAATAATTTTAGTTTTAAAAGAAATCAAACAGATGCCAGACACCAATGACACAAACCTGCAATTCTAGCTACTTGAAAGGCTGTGATGCAGATTGTGGTTCAAGGTCAGCCTGCAATGAAAAGTTTGTAAAATCCCTTCTCAATCAATAGCTGCAGGTAATCCCAGGGAAGTGAAAAATAGGAGAAGTATGCTTCTGGGCAGGAAGAAAGATTCTAACTCAACAAAATAACTAGCACAAAAATTGTTGGAGGCATGGCACCTGTCTAGCAAGCATGGGGCTCTGAATTCAACCCTAAGTATCATCTGAAAAAGAGCATTCAAACAAAAATATACACATTAGAATACACAATAGAAACTCTTGCCTAACCAATGCAACAGCAATACTCACAAGACAACATGTTGGAAATTAACTGTACAACTTGTGGTGTGAGGGAGATTGGGGAAGAGGGAAGGTGGGAGAAAAATGAGGGGTAACAAATATGACATGTACTCACTACCTTACATATGTAACTGTAACCCCTCTGTATATGAAATTCCAATGTAAGTTTGATTTACATCTCAGTTCATTTGTCTATTTACTTACTGTACTCCAATGCCTTCATGCGAAGTGTGACATCAAGGATATCAATGCCGGGGCTGGGGATATGGCCTAGTGGCAAGAGTGCCTGCCTCATATACATGAGGCCCGGGGTTCGATTCCCCAGCACCACATATACAGAAAATGGCCAGAAGTGGCGCTGTGGCTCAAGTGGCAGAGTGCTAGCTAGCCTTGAGCAAAAAAGAAGCCAGGGACAGTGCTCAGGCCCTGAGTCCAAGCCCCAGGACTGGCCAAAAAAAAAAAGATATCAATGCCTACCATCATAGAAGTTTAAATTTGTATTTATCCTATACTTACCTTTTTATATATCTTAGTTGTTCAAAGTAATGAGTTTCATTGTGACATTTTCATACTTGCCTATAACATACTTTGATCATTTCACCTTCTCTATTATCTTTTTTTTTATCTCTCTCATCCTTCCATCCCTGGTGGTATATATCCATTATTCAAATAATCATACGTATCGTACAAATAATTATGACTTTATATAAGTACAAAGAAAGAAAGCAGAAAAGAATATAATAGGGATTCAAGACTGTATTGGAGAAAATAATAACATTCTGTGGGTAGAGAAAGAATATGAAAACTTTTTTGAGAAAGTATTGAGCTGAAATGAGGAAAAGAATTGTTTACTAGGAAAGAAGACAATATAAGAGTTTTGTAATCACACATTTTTCAGAATGCAATAGCTAATATACTCAGGTTTCTAAGTGATTTACTGTGAATTATAAATGAATGAATTTATGTGTAATTGAAGTAAATCTCAGTATACAAACTTAAGTGTGGAATACATTCAACTGCTATTCCTTCCTTCCTTCCTTTCTCTGTTTCTTTCCTCTTTCCTTCTTTTCTTCCTTCCTTCTTTATTTCCTCTTTCTTCTTTCTTTCCTTTCTCTTTCTTCTTTCTCTCTTTATGTCCTTCCTCCTTCCTCCCTCCCTCTCTCTCCCTCTCTCTCTCTCTATATATATATATAATATATATATTTCTTTCTTTCTTCTTGGTTTCTTTTTCTCTTTCCCTTCCTTCCTTCCTTCCTTCCTTCCTTCCTTCCTTCCTTCCTTCTTCCTTCCTTCCTTCCTTCCTTCTTTCCTTCCTTCCATCCTTTTTGTTCTTGGCAGCACCAGAATTTGAGCTCCAGGCCTTGAACTTGCTCAGCTTATTCAATTGGTGCTCTATGACATGAGCCATGTCTCCCACACTGATTTTTGTTGGCTATTGTGGAGACGGGTGTCTCAGACTTTTCTACCTAATAGGAGGCTGAGATTGAGAGAATCTCAGTTCCAGGCTGACCCAAGCAGAAAAGCTCACAGTACTCCATCTCAGTAAAAGAAGTTGGGCATGATGCCATTCCCCTGTCACATCACCTATCATGGGAAGGGAAAAATGGGAGGATTGTAGTCCTGGTACATACCTAGTCATTAAGCAAAACTTTATTTCAAAAAAATGTGCAAAAGATGGCTATAGGCATGGCTCAATGGTAGAGCAACTGCTAAGCAAGTGTAAGGCCTGGAATCTCAACCCCAATACCACCAAATTAAAAAAGGAAAAAGAGGTTCAACAGAATAAAATTAGTAGTACATTATAGGAAACATACAGCAAAAGGAAAAAAATGAAATCAATAATATCCAGGAGCTGGTAGCTCACGCTTGTAATCCTAGCTACTCAGGAGATCTGAGGATCATAGTTCAAAGCCAGCCCAGGTAGGGAAGTCTTTGACATTCTTATTACCAATTAACCATCAGAAAACCAGAAGAGGCTCTGTGGCTCAAGTGGTAGAGTTGCTAACCTTGTGCTGAAGAGCTCAGGGACAGAGCCCAAGACCAGAGTTCAAGCCTCACAATGGAAAAAAAAAGCAACATAACTTTAAAAAATAACTTAAGTCATTTATGATCTGCATTATCAAACAACATTGCCACTAAAGAAATAAATGAAAAACTATAACAATCACAAGAACCTTAATACATCTCTACCAGAATTTAACTAATCCAGTAGATGAAAAGATAAAGACATGGAAGATCTAAAATAATGTATCAAAACTTTAATCCAAAAGATAGGAATCTGTATTATGTAAGTTGAGGATCTACACATAATTTCCTTATATCTCTGGAACTTCCTATGAGTAAGAGTCTAAAGATACTTTCTGATATAGCACTACAGCCCTAATAACAGAAAAGTACATTAGTGCAAGCCAGGCATTGGTAGTTTACACCTGTAATCCTAATCAGGAGGCTGAGATCTGAGGATCTGGTTCAAAACCAACCTGGGCAGTGAGACTTTTATCTCCAATTAAGCACTGAAAAAGCTGGAATTGAGCTGTATCTCAAGAGGTGGAGTGCTAGCCTTGAGCAAAAAAGCTCAGGGACAGTGCTGAGGCCCTGAGTTCAAACCGCAAGGCCAGCATAAAACATATATTAGTGCAGTCTGAAAAGGAGAAACGTTGTAGATATTTCTTCTTATCTTAACAAAAAATAATCTGGAAATAAATAATAAAAGTGACTATGATATCTAACTGTTATATATGATATTAAACATGTAACAATGCTTTCCAAAATAACCTTGAGTCAAAAGGATATTAAGGGGCTGGGAACATGGCCCAGCGGCAAGAGTGCTTGCCTCATATACATGAAGCCCTGAGTTCGATTCCCCAGCACCACATATATAGAAAACGGCCAGAAGTGGTGCTGTGGCTCAAGTGGCAGAGTGCTAGCCCTGAAAAAAAGAAGCCAGGGACGGTGCTCAGGCTCTGAGTCAAGCTCCAGGACTGGCAAAAAAAAAAAAAAAGAATATTAAAATTATAAGCTGTATAGACAGCAAAGGAAACTACAGTGTTCTAAATTCCATGGGACAATGGCTAACACTATACCCTATAAATTTATAGTCTTAATTACAATCATTATTCAATAAGACTATAATTAAACTAAATAAGTTCTTTTGAAATATTTTAATGGCACAATGGAAGCTGAGATGGAGCTCAGTGGTCAAGCACATGCAAAGCCCTAAATTCAATCCCCAGCACAGTAAAAAATGCAACAGCAAAAATAATACAAAACAAACTCAAAGATAGTCAAGGAAATCAGCAATGTGTAAGTTAACAATCATGACAAAAATAGAAGCAAACAAAAAAAAATGTAGTTAGCTGTTAAAGGTGTGGCTTAGTTGGTAGAGCCCAAACAAATGAGTGAAAGCATTAGGTACTGAGTTTGAGTTCTGGTCTTGAACCTAAAAAGAGAAAAGATAGCTATATGAAAATAAAATCTTTGTGAGTATGACAAAAACCAGAGCAAAAACAAAAGTAAATTGTGACTGACAAAGAGTGGAGTCCCACAAGATATGTGATTAATGTAAGTGTAATTTTATATACAGTCCATGGCCTGAAATCTGAAAAATCTAAAAGTAATGTATTATTTTCTAATATTTCTAAAGTCATCAAATATAACCCAAGATATAGAAGAATTAAGCCTTGCGAGGTGTTGATGCCTTATGCCTCCATATTCAAGAAGCTGAAGTTCAAAGCCAGCCCGAGCAGAAAAGTTTGGAAGATTCCATTTCCAAAATATCCAGAATGAAGGCAGAATGAAGGCATGGCTCACGTGCAAGATCACCAGACAAGCAAACACATGGCCCAGGTTTCAAACCCTGACACTGGCAAAAGAGAAAAGGAAGAGAAAAAGAAGAATTAATTTGATCAATTACATTGATTACTATTGGCAAAATTAGAAATATTTTAAAAAGAAAAGTCATTAACTCCAATTTCATGCATAGGAAGGAGAGAATGTTTCTCTCCTTTTTTTTTTCATTTCTCCCTACTTTATCTTGTAAGAATATACACTTGCTAATTGTTTAAAAAGGAATCAGGCACAGGTTCTGGGTTCAGTTTATCTAACCTTCAAAAAGGAGTAATACTGATGATTAAACTCTACAAGAAAAGAAGGAACCAATTAAAATTAAAAAATAAATTGTGTGAACCCAACAAAACTAAATTAAGACTCAAGCAAATTAAAGATACTACATAAAAAGATAACCCCTGATCAAACATAAAGAATAAATATAAAAACTGCTTTAAAACTATATACCATACCAACAGGTAAAACCCAGTCATGGGTTATATAGAAAAAACAACACCACGATCTGGTAGGGACTGATTCACACAGGAAAAAGAAGCAAAACACCAAGAATTTCATCAATATAACTAATAGCATCACAAAACAAAGGATGTACCTTGCTGGATATCTGTTAAAAAGTTTTAAGAAGAATAAAAGAATCAAATCTTGACAGATATCTATAGAAAAAGTAATAATTATTGAAAAGACCATTACCAAGACTCAACAGTATTCCTCATTCTAACCATGAAATGTCAATCATTTTCACTAAAAGCAGGAAAAGACAGTGCCTCTCACAATCTCCACTTATATTCAACAGTATTTTCAGAGATAGTACCTTTTTCACTAAGAAAATGATATAAAATCGGTGAAAGATGAAAAATTATATATGATTTATGTAGTATTCTAAAAGACTACAGAAAATTTAATTTTGAAAATTAATAAGAAAATGAAAAGAAATGGAGAATAAGATAAACACACAAAAAATCAATACCTTTTTCTATTACAGCAAGTTTTTGGAGTGTGTCACATCGGAAACCCATGTGATCATATTTATACTTTATTTTGTTTGCTTAAAAGGACTTAAATTCTCCTCAGTGGTGTATCAAAGTAATCTACAGAGCAATTTTGCTTTGTTTTATTTTTATTTTTTTTTTGCCAGTCCTGGGACTTGAACTTAAGGACTGGGCACTGTCACTGAGCTTCTTTTGCTCAAGGCTAGCACTCTAGCACTTGAGCCACAGCGACACTTCTGGATTTTTCTATTTATATGGTACTAAGGAATCGAACCCAGGGCTTCATGCATACTAGACAAGCACTCTACCACTAAGCCCCATTCCCAGCCCCCACAGCATCATTTTATTAGTTTTTACATCAACCAATTGTTTCAGTGTTCCTTTGATACTGATTTCATTTTTCATGACATTATTACTTTTTTTTTTTTTTTTTGCCAGTCCTAGGGCTTGAACTCTGGGCATGGGTGCTGCTCTGAAATTCTTTTGCTCAAGGCCAGTGCTCTACACTTGAACCACAGCACCATCCATGACCCACTTTCTCTGAGTAGGTTATTGGAGATAAAAATCTTACAGACTTTCTTATCCCGGCTGGCTTTCAAATGTGATCCTTAGCTCTCAGCCTCATGATTACAGGCATGAAGTCACCCTGTGGCTCAAGTGGTAGAGTGCTAGCCTTGAACTGAAGAGCTCAGTCCCAGAATTCAAACCCTATGACTGACAAAAAAAAAAAAAAAGATTACAGGCATGAGCCACCAGTGCCCGGCAAGTTTTTCCATTTATATCCAAGTTAATTTTATGAATTTATATCTGCATTACCCTCAGGGTTTTTTAAAATAAAATTATTACATTGTCTTGTAATTCTCCACCAAAATGTTTTAATCTGTAATGCTCAAGTTTTGGCACTTCATTCCACGTTTCAGAAAGATCAGTTTTTTATTTCTACTTCCAAGGCATACTTGAAAATGCATAACTCTCTTGCTTGCAAGACCGGATTAGCCAGCAATCTTTAAAACTCTCAAATGCACTTATTAAATCATTCATTTTGATATGTACAAGGATAGCTTAACATTGCTTTCAGCAAGGTATCATACTCAGGCTACCTGTAGACTACCTTTTAACAAATTTTGGCATATTCATAGCCCTAAGTGCATTTCATTTACCCTTTTGGTTTTAAAATATTTTCACAATAATGAATATAAGACTCACAACTTAACATTACTAATTTTATCTTTTATAAATCATATTATGTGATACAGAGAACAATGTACAATGTATCATCTCTATAATAACCACAAAGCATATTTATATTCATAATGAAGAGTAACATTTTGGAAACAACTTATGACTAACAGCTTATGAAAAGTCCTGTCAAAAAGCGAAGAAATGGATGGCCTATTTAAAGTTTGGGGTCAGTGAAAGAATTGCATTTCTAATTCATACCACACATGAAAATATGTACCAGAAGAATTAACAAGAAACACACACACACACACACACACACACACACACACACACACACACACGAGCAGGAGAACGAGAGAAACATACATACAGAGAGACAGATACTTAAAACATTGAGTAAAATATTTTAAAATTCTTTTAAACTCCTAGGTTGAAGATATTTAGTGAACACTAAAGGAAAAAATCCTAGAAACCACAATGGAAAACGGTGACAGGGCTACACAAAATGGTGGGTATTCTACAGAGAAAAATACGATAGGTATGGTAAGAAAAAAAAAATATGTGAATAAAGTCTCAGAACAATAATACAGATTGAGTCCATTTTTGTTAAAATTGTGAATACATATACTATCTATGTATGTTATATTTATATATACATATATATGAAACGTGACTGATAATAGCACGTAACTTTAGAGATGGATGGCAACAGCTCAATCTTATGTTTTCCTTTGTATATTTATTTTCTGTTTAAATTTTTAGTAGGCATGTGTGCTTTTTATGGTTTAGGGAAACAAAATGAAGATTTAAATAGCATTCATTGTGAAAAATAATCTCTCAAAGTCTGGTAACTCCCAAAGCTGTCTCAG